>NW_028301563.1:23192500-23297500 GCF_042242905.1 Orbicella faveolata
TCAAAATCACGATTGAAGCAAACAAAAAATCAGTTAACTTTTTAGACGTAACCTTCGACCTCACAAGCGGAACCTACAAACCATTTACAAAACCCAACAACAAACTACTATACGTCCATCGACAGAGCAACCACCCCCCGCAACTACTAAAGAACATCCCAGAAAACATAAACAAAAGGCTAACAAGCATCTCATCAAGCCAAAAGGTTTTCGACGAAGCCATACCCCCGTACCAAAAAGCTCTAAATGAAAGCGGATACACCTACAAATTGACATACAACCATCAGCCCATACAAACACCGAGGAGAAACCGCAAGAGAAACATCACCTGGTACAATCCCCCATGGAACTCCAACGTCAAAACCAACCTAGGAAAGAAGTTCCTCCACATAGTCGACAAATGCTTCCCAAAGAACCACCCACTTAACAAGATCTTCAACAGACACACGCTCAAGCTTAGCTACTCCTGCATGCCCAACATGAAATCCATTATCTCGTCACACAACAAAACACTCCTCTCCGATTACAACACAGCCCCAACACAACAACCCAACAAACAGTGCAACTGCCGAACAAAAGACGAATGCCCCCTTCAAGGTAAATGCCTTGAAACGAACGTGGTATACCAAGCAACCGTAACAACCGACACAGAAACAGAATCATACGTAGGACTCGCAACAAACTTCAAAGAACGTTTCAGAAATCATACAACATCCTTCCGACACGTCAACAAAAGAAACAGCACC
This sequence comes from Orbicella faveolata, assembly GCF_042242905.1. NCBI lineage: Eukaryota > Metazoa > Cnidaria > Anthozoa > Scleractinia > Merulinidae > Orbicella > Orbicella faveolata. The sequence continues at coordinate 23,193,247 of NW_028301563.1, forward strand.
GAACTGTCAAAACATGTATGGAAACTGAAAGACGCCAAGAAACCATTCAATATAGCATGGAAAGTCCTCAGAAAATCCAAGCCTTACAACAACGTAACTAAAAAAATGCAGTTTATGTCTTTACGAAAAATCTCTAATAATCTGCAGGAAAGACCTATGTAGCCTCAACAAACGTAATGAATTAGCAACTTCGTGCCCTCACAGAAACAGATATGTACTCAAAAACCTTAAGATAACGTAACGCAATAATCAGCACCATAGCAACTATTTGAATTTGTATTTAACCGCCAGCATTTAAATTAACCGGTCATTCGTTGATGTTGCCTGATGAGTGTGGTCACTTGTTGACCATACGAAACAGGTCTGTAGCAATAAAACGATGAATCACTCCTGAAGTCCTGAACTACATTTAATGAATATATATATACATATACATATACATATACATATACATATACATATACATATACATATACATATACATATACATATACATATACATATACATATACATATACATATACATATACATATACATATACATATACATATACATATACATATACATATACATATACATATACATATACATATACATATACATATACATATACATATATAATTATTGAGATGAAATGTCACGTAACGGCTACTTTTTGGCTGAAATATAGAGGTAAATAACCAATTCCACTGCTTACCATGCTCTTGTTAGCGTGACTGGCTAATTTAACCCACAGTAAAGACATAGTGAGGTCATTTAGGTGAAATCGCAGAGGTTAAGCCTGTCTAAATTAGTGCCGCGGCGAACCAAATGATCAATGTAAGCTCTAATTTAGCTTTGTTTGGCTCGTTCGACTCATTTGCAGCGACTTCAAAGGCTTGTATAGGCATGGTATGGACTCTATTAAGAGTACACGAGGTAGATAGCACTCTCGGTACGACATGGCCATATTTATGTACATTTTCTAACCGATTTTCCAAAAACATGCCCGCTATTTTGGTGCAAAGTCTTTAACACGGTTTTCATAAATTCAGACATATATTGGCACAGAATGTCCTAAACTGCTCAGGGAATTCCCTACTTTGACTCTAAATGCTTTAGAAAGATCGACAGAAATTAGAGACGGTCGTTTTTCGACCTTTCTGGGTCATGCAGTCTTGTTCCCTTGAAATATATGTCTGGATTTATGAAAACGGTGTTAAAGACTGAATCAGGTGTTTTTTGATTTATTTGTTTTTTTCATTTCTTTCTTTGTTTTTTTGCTTTGTTGTTTTTTTTCTGCTTTCGCTATGACAGCAGCTTGTAAATCTTACCTAGCACGAAATGTAGAAACTCCTTGCCGTATGTTTCATTTATTTAGGTATTTTTTTCATTATTTATCGACCCACCCCCCCCCCCCCCCTTTTCAATTTGCGTTAAGTTTAGCCCAGGCTACACTCGTCTGAATTCAGTTCGCGTGGTGACTCTCGCAAGGAGCGACCGATTAGCGTTCTGTATTTACTGTCTAAAGGAAGTCTGCCCGAGGACATCATTAAGTCCAATGAAGGCCCAAGTCTAACGATTTGCTAGTAAGCGTCGTCCATTATCGTACGTGAGGCGGGCCTGAGGTGATGTGTAAACTGTACGGGTCACATTTAGTCCCCTAACAGTAGGCCGTTTGCCCTGTGGCGATAATGTTGTGCTTGCTTTAGACGGCAAAACTCTTTAGCCACATCGATTTAGGGCTTAGACGTGCAATGAACTAGACATCTCTAGCTGCTGTTGGCATCATTTGCTCCGAACTTTGATGTAGCTAAAAATCTGTTGAAATCTGGATGTGCCATTCCGCGCTCGACAAAATTGAAGTACATCCGGGACATTGCTATTTGCGAAGAAAACATGGCCACGAGGAGAGAGAAGAACATGAGTTCAAGCGCTGATCGTGAGTAGAATTTCCTTGTTTTATCAATTTTAGGCGTTCTCGGCTTAGCTAAGTATCAGAACTGTCTGTGATTCGCTAGCGCGGAAGAAATTTATTTGCGTGGCTTCGGGGCGATAATTGACGTAACGACAACATGTTGAGTGTTCGCTTACTGCTAACTATGGCCTAGTTTGTTTGAATTTCAATCGATTCTCGATGTAGGAAGCTCTTGTTCAGTCCAGTTATGACGATACAGGCCTTTAGAAAGCAATAGATTGGCTCTCCGCCGCGGTTTTGATATCTGTACGTTCGTGTTGATTTAGACTCCAATTTCATGTTAAAAGCACTCTTAATTAAATTGTACAATTCATGATTCAACGAAGAGACGGTGAATTTAGTCTTCCTGGCCTCAAACGGCATACAGGAGAGTTATTTGCTGCTATTTGAGCTACGATAAGCCTCGTGGAAAGCTACCTCTAGGACAGAATTGTGGCAAGTTAGATTATCAGTGACAAGTCAAATTCTATGGATATGTTTTTGCGAATCCGGTCAGTTTGTCTTCATTTGTGATAGTATATATGAGTTCATGAAGATCGTTTATGTGTGGCTGGTGTTTGTGAAGATTTATATATATATATATATATATATATATATATAAAACAACATTTCCAGCTTAACATACTTGAGATGGGTCATGTCATGAATCAGGTCAAATAAGTACCTGAGAGACGCTTGAACTTGGTTATGCTTGAAAACGAATACGTTCTTCTTGTAAATGGCAATACCAGAATTGTTGTATGTCAGAAAACTGCATCAGTTGACGACGAATTAATAGGATTCGCAATTTAGCCAGTGCAAACAATTTGTCTAAAGTAGAACTGAGAGGAAATTATTGAAAATACGGCTTGACAGCTATCAGAGTAGATCCTCTGTTATATTAATATCACCTTGGCCTAATTCAATCCTCAATAAATTCTAAATATCTATCAAAAAAATTACAAAAACGGAAGACTGACTTTAAAACTTTCGAGTAATTTCCGGATCCACATTCATTCGGTACTTTTCTTCCGATCGACATAATGTAAAATGTATTAGAGTGAAAAAACAAACATCAAGCCAAGGCATGATGTTATATATGTGGATAAATTGACCTATTGTAGTCAAGGCACATTTGTTGATCCGATGGTGGCCTGTCATATGACATAACAGGCATTCATGTTGAAGAGTGTTATCCGTTCGGCAGTATAAAAGACTGGTCGCATTTATGCTATGTATTTTCGCTAAACAGTCGTGGGGCGCCTTTTTTGCCCCACCTTTGCTGTAAAATGAGGATCCATTACCATGTACATTGTTAACAATTAACTTTTATTTGAGTTTCAATTAAAACCGCCACAGTATAAGTGGCTAAGAAATGCCAATTAACGAGTTGATCATTTTGTTGTACATCATATGATCTTCAGCAAACTAGTTCGACCCCACAGAGAGCTCCCGAATTCAGTTCAGTACAATGGTGGGCATAAAAAGTTTTATTTTGTTTCGCATTCTATTTTTTGTTTGGTTGATGTTAAAAGTTTCGTTTCCCATCTTGTAATAGGACGGCAAAAGAAGGACGTTTGAACTTTTGTTCAAACAGTAACCCTGTCGTGACTTAATGAGGAGAAATTCTGTTCGAAAAGACGAAATGGCTTACAAATTGGAAGGCGAGTTATGATGTCAGTGTTACTAAAATGAAACAAAAACTATATTTCATGAAGAGTTTCCAACTGTCTTGCATAATTTCTTCATAGCTATTTACATAATATGCTAGCACTATACTTTCGTTTTCTGAAGTAAAGTGCCAGTTCACAAGCGATTCCAGTTTGTCAGGAAATTATTTTGTTTATCAGTTTACCAAAAAATTGACAATTTATTTTTAGATAGATCTTTTTGATGCCTTTTATTTGAAAAAAAAAAGAAAAAAACAGAAAAATTGATTATAAACGAAGTTATGAAGGAAAAGAGATTCTGCCTGTTAATTACACCTAGCAATGGGCTCATGATGTAGTTCATAGCTGTCAACAGATTGTCACTCGGTTGTCGCTTGAGTTAAACTAGGAAAAAAAAAGTCACGTGCTATGAGCACAAAGTCTTTCAATTTTTTGTTTAAAGTTTTCATGGAAATATCGATTGCCTTAAGGACGGTGCCTACTAAATACAAAGGTTTTTTGCGCCAGGTTAGGACCACGCGAGAAAAGTAGATCTTTGCAAGGGCTATTGGAATCCACAAAGAAAAAAGGGGGTAGCCACGCATTTTTTCGAGATAATTAGCCTTGAATCTCAACAAAAATGCTGACATCATCATTTTCCGAAAAAAAGATGGAAAGTATATTTCTTCGCAGATTTCCTTCAAATTCGCCTTTACAAACAGAAAAGCAAACACGTTTTTCAAGATCTTAAAACTGTATGGTAACTGGTAACATAAAAACCATTTTTGGTATGTTTTAAATAACAAAATCGTTGCAACAGCGCTTTTAGCATCTTTGACAGCCTTCCTCTGGTTCAGCCAAAATACAGTCTAAATACCTTTTGCCCACAACCAGAAACTAATCCCGTGTTGAATAGGCTTGCCACTTCCATTTCATAACATAAAATGTGGGGGTAACCGCGCGTTTTTTAAGTTATTGATCTTTTTTGAAAACCTTTACGGTGTCAGCTACATTTTTTCTTGTCACCTCCCCTGTAAGTAAAACATTTGCGTATTTCGCACTTGTTTTGCGCGCGCACTACGCCATCTGGAGGTACATGTTTACAGTTGGATTTTAGTGTAATTTTTGACAGATAACAGATAGGTTTTCAGCTGGAAGAGGTTAACATTTAGTGGTTGGCGGTATGCTGCAATTTTGGTGTTCGTGGTTTAAGTACGGGTTCATTAAACTTGATTTGGCCACAGTATGAATATTTTGCTTTCTTTTAGTCGTGTACCTTGGTAGCGTAGTTGATTGCGTCGATGTCAACCCCAGCGCGCGCGTGGCGCTTAAACCATGCCTCACAGGGAGCCCTCACATCCGTTTAGTATAGGTAATCATACGGTTTCGAGTTCAATTTGGAATTAATTTGCACGGGTGAGTTTTTCAAAAAGCTGGAATTGCACTTCGTCATCACTTTACGTGATCTCATTTCTTAGAAAAGTTCCTATTGTTTTTCAGTCAATCATAGTCCAGAATTTCCATGTGTAATTTGCACTGGTGTTACACTTTTTGCACTGATGTTACACTTGAACTACACTGCTCTTAGCCAATCACAATCGAGTAATTTTTTCATTTGTATTATTAGAAAATGAATAAAAGATTAACCTACCTTTATCGTGCGTGTTTTGTGTTTGTGGCGGCCATTTTGAATTTTTTAATTACGCGGTCTGCTAATGCGAAGTCTGGAACCGAAATTACGGAAGTTCTGGGACGGGCGGGAAAATTCGCAAATTCTCGGAGGATCCGATCGCTCACCGAGGATAATAAAGTGACAAGGGATGAAACTTCTGACTAGCTTTCGTCGTATGTCTCTGCCAGTTGGGGGGAACGGAAATAAGATGTGAAAAAGAGACCGGAAGTCAAAAATGCGAGTTTCGTGTCGCGCGTTCAACTGAAAGTGCTGCAACATGGCGGATCCAATGGCGTCCTCTCGAAAAGACGATTGTTAAAAATGTATTGAAGAATAATTCAGCTGTCGCCGCTGCAGAGGAAGTGATATGTGAAAGAATCAACATTGAGTCGACAAACAAATTTAAAACAAGAGGCTCCAAGTAGCCTATACTCATGCGCTGGACGTTACAAGTCGTATAGAATAGATACACAATGCGTACATAGTCAGACAAGCAATTTGAAAACGTTTGCCATCTTAAAGCTGGAATAATACGGGAGAAATGCTAATTTGAAAAACATGCATCATAGATCTAAGATATAGATAATTAAGATGCAGGAGAGAACATAAATGCTGTAACGCAATATGCCATCTTTATTATAAGGATATCGTCAGGCGAATAACGAAGCAAGCCGAGTCGAAAAATTATTGATAGAGAATTAACAAACGATTCAGAATTGCGAATTGCATGAAATATCTTTTTTTCATAGCAATTCTGAACTAAATCTCTTTACGCATTTTTTGTTCAAGTGTTAGACTTGTTTATGTTGGTTGTTAGGAATATATTCCAGTACTGGGCCATTGTAACAAATATCAACTTTGCCTAATTTTTATTTGTAATTTGATTTTAAAGTATAGTTGAAACTTGATAAAATAACAGTACTCCTCGGTAGGCACCTGGTGTTTTTTGTAAGTCGTATCATGCAATGCCATATTTCGAAGAATTGAAATACTATTATATATATCCTAACACATGTTGCTAAAAACGTAATAGGTTTCAACAATTGATACAAAATACAAGGTGTACTAGACTAACCGAGAAGCAGAAAAAGAAAAAGGGACAAAAAAAAAACTTAAACACACAAGTGTTTTATTACCTGACATTGTTCGTCACATTCTTCTTGACTCCATCCCGATAGGAAATCGAGCAATTCAGATTTTTAATGGACACAAACCATGTACCAGAATAACTTTAAGTATTCTACAGTCCTTTTTGCATTTTCTAAAAGCTAAAGATATAAACAGTTGTCTGAAATAACACCAAAAACACTTTCTCATGGGAACTCGAGCAAGTAAATTTCAAAGTTCAGAGAAATTGTCAGGTAAAACACAGGTAAAATTTCATCATCAGGTTCATTTCTCCAGTACTTTCAAGTGTTTCATATATTACTTCAAAATTTATTTTCTACATTTGGTGTTGTTAGAAATGATTTCTTTTGAGAAGTTATTTAAAAGAGTCGCACAGAAGGGTGATGGACAAAACACTGACCCCTAGTCCATGGACTACCCTAATGGACTACCCTAATGGACTACCCTAAAATGGACTACCCCTAAAAAAATACTATTTCAGATGAGTGGTATGTTAAGAAGCTGCGATTATATACTTACACTGCACGGAGGATGCTCTTCTTTTCATTCCGCATCGCCTTTAGCTTCAGCCGCCATTTTGAATAACTGTACTGAATTATTTAGAAAATAAAGATGTTGTTGTTGTTGCTAAAGGGACAGTCTCTTGGATGTTGTGGCATAGTGGGCTTAATAGCGACTTTGTTAATGATTTGTCCAGGTGTACTGTTTCAAAATTGGTCCATACTCCAGTAACAAAGGAGGAGGAAGCTTCGATAGGCACCATATACTGAGTCTCGCAAAACCACAAAAATTTCCACATAATTATAATCCAGGCCAGTCAAGAATACTACTGCTTCCACTCCACTTTGAATTTTTGTAACGTAGTCGTTGGAATTTCTTGCTGTCCCATAGCTTTATCCTCATTCCCATTTCTATTTCATTTCGATACACTCAGGAAAAAACCAGAAGACTAGCTGCTTCTGTGCCGTAATTTTCGGTACAAAACAACCAAAACAAATCATGAGTAACATCCTGAAGATCATTTCGTCTGTTCGAGAAAGACTGAGCTACTGAATCGCACGGGAGCAAGATTGAGTTGTCCACAGAATATTTGATTTGATTTGATTTGTGTACAGCGGTTGTTTTTTTTCTGTACAGTTATTCATAATGACGGCTGAAGGCGATGCGGAACGAAAAGAAAAGCATCCTCCGTGCAGTGTAAGTATATAATCGCAGCTTCTTAACATACCACTCATCTGAAATAGTATTTTTTAGGGGTAGTCCATTTTAGGGTAGTCCATTTGGGTAGTCCATTAGGGTAGTCCATGGACTAGGGGTCAGTTTTTTGTCCATCACCGCACAGAAGTTTCCAGTATAATGTAAATAATCTCGGTAAAAAGTTTTTGTCCACTTGTTACTCGAACTTTTGGTGGATTCCTTCTTAACACCTAAGCTAGTATACAACTATAACTATAACTGGACTGAAAATTTTGTACCAGCGCGTCCGTAGAGTTCTTGAAAATTTTGTCGTGAAATCCTCGGAGACATGCTAGAATGTTGATATATCGAACGTGGCGTATTACCTGCCCGTTTTGTTGAACACGTCCATTTACACGAACAGGAAGTATTTTTTGACCAAAAGATTAAGTAAACAGAGCACGTTTTTAGTAAACGATTCTTCGTAATATGTCCTTGAATCTCCAAAACCCTACTATATTATGTTATCTCCAAAACCCTACTAAGTCATATTGTCAGATGGCGATCGACATAAACAATGGCTTACCCCTCCAGAAACACTTTCTTAGTGTTTCTGGAGAGGTAACAATGGCTTACCTCTCCAGAAACACTTTCAGCATTTTAGTGTAAGTCCACTGCTGTATGCAAGCACCAAAGCCATGAGAGGTTCACTGAAAACAGGAGGCTTCTGAAGTGGATTGAAGATTGGGAGGTTAAGAAGTCAGTAGAAGAGGAGACCTAAGTGCATCAGACAAAAACAAATATTTTTTTTTTTTGTCTGACAAGCTCTTATTTGATTTGAGGTCCACTTGATTATTGGCTTTGAACAGATTTGAAGCATTTCATTTCAGCTGAATCCCAGTTGCATCATTAAGTCAATGTTTGTAAACAGTGGCCCAGTAGAATACATTTTTTGCCAGGTTAGGGGAGGCAACGGGCAAAAAATAGCAACCCTTTGCCTACTGTCAGTATGGCACCACCATCACCAGCATTCTTTTGGGACAGACATGCTCCACTTCCAAGTTTAACACTAGTCAAACTTCAAGCTTCTCATTTTCCAAACCAGAGAGGAATAAAACGGGTTTTGAGTAAAAGAGCGATAGATTTATCGTTTGTGATGAATGCATTTGTGTACATTTACTCTTTTTTCAAACCTACTTCGTGAAAATTTGAAAAACTCCGTGGAACCGCCAGCCACTTTTAAGCGATCAACATTTTCATCCATCATCCTCGGCAATTCAAGTCGCTAAAGCAAGAAGCTAAATGAAAATGAAAATGATTGAGTTACAAAATTCAACAACAAATGTGTATTGCTAAAAAAGAAGCTTTGATGGTTTAGCGAGTTTCATCCATCATGACATTGTATGAAAATGTTTGGTCATTGCGAAAGACGACAGACCGGCATAAGATTCCTCGTTAACTCGTTACACTTACCGCTTTCTTTGTGCGCTCAGAAATTTGCTTTAGGAGAAAGGACTTTCCACTACGGGTGGTTCCAACAATAAGAGTATTGTGGCCAGCCAAAACGACATCCAGCACTTGCTTCTGACAGTCGAAGTTAAACCACTTGTGGCAAACGAACATCAATCTAATTTTCAAGCTTTTCCTGAATCGCATGACTTAAAAGCTCCCCAATTAACGAGAAACTCGTCGTCTCAAGTCACAAACTTACCTTAGCATTAACATCGGCAAAATTTTCTCCTACTATACTTACCTCTTATTGTCAGGAGAAACAAAATTTCTTGACATAACGGTCATAAAATTTCTGAATTCTTCCAAATACGAAATGACAACTCTTTCGGCCTTGTGACAGCATTCTATTTCCGGAATAAAATCATCAAACTTCCGGAATTAAAACTGACCAATCACAACAAGCAACACTATCACTTCCGCTTCGATTCTGTCAATCAACGTTCCGCATTTCTCACTTCCGTGGCCCCCAACTGGGAGAGACATAGTGCGAAAGCGAGTAGTTTAAAACAACGCCAAAATATCGCAGAGGGTTAAGTGAGCGTAGATATATTTAGTTTAATGCTTCTTCTTCCCACAGAGTAATTTTCGGCAAATTACGAAGTAAATTTCTCCTTGAACTAATGCAAAATTCGGAACGCTATCATTTCAGATTCATCCCTTGTTATTTTCTTAGAGTTCCGAGCAGGCTCCGAGCGATTTCCGTAATTTCAGTTCCAGACCTCGCACTAGCAGACCGCGCGCGTATTAAAAATTCAAAATGGCCGCCACAAAACACAAAACACGCGCGATAAAGGATGGTTAATCTTTTATTCATATTCTAAACGGATGCGACGGCTCCCTGTGATGCCTTGCGTGATTCGCAGAAAGTATGCGCACTAACAAATGTAGGTACCATCCTTAAAAGAGAAGGTCGCTCCAAAAAACTTACTTTTTTGTCTCCACCTATAGCAAGTAACCATGGGTTTTTTTTCCACTCAGAAGACTATCAGCCTCTAAAGTATCTGCTACCCTGAAGAAATTCAGCTTGAAAAAAACCCAAACTTCGACTTTGGACTCCATCATTTTAAAACTGTACTTAGCAGCCGGGCCGTGTTTCTGTGACGTCATTCCGTCCAACTCAAAATTGGCGAGAAGCAGAAAAACCTGCGACTGACCTGGCATCCTTCACAAGGTCAGCAAAATGTACTTTTTTTTTTCCCCACCCGATAATCCACTTCACCATCTTTACTGCTAGCATTTTCGTGGTTTGAAGCACGTTTGGCTCAAAATAATACGGCTTAAGAGCAGTCATAACCTAGAGGATAGTTAAAAGGCTTGTCGGAAGCCATGGGCAAAATCCCTTGCACCAAATGACGTCACGAAAACGCGGCCTGGCTGCTGAATGCTGTTCAAAATGGCAGCAATAACAACGAATACTGTAGAGGCTGAAACTGCAGTGAGTAGCTCATCTTATAGTGCGAGATTTTGTTTTGGCGTTGACCTTCTCCTTTAGGAAATACATTACACCAAACTTCAATTCATTTCTAAATACTTTATTCGAGTGAGGAGAGACTCTTTAAAAGCTGATTGAAAATGCTTGGTATGAATCGAAACACCTTTTAAAAGTATTATCCAAGCGAAATTATTTTGTGCTTATGGCAGGGTTGGGAAATGCTACAAAATAGTGTGGCATTAACTTTGTCGGAGGCTTTTTCTTAAATAAATTAAAATATTAAACTCGTGTATATATTCAATGAAACACATAAAATTAAAATGATGTTCAGTGGTCATTTCATTTTTTTTTTATTGAAAAGGGGATATGAACGCTCTACTTTAAGCTTGATGGGCACATATTATGGTCTCCAAGGAAACTTCAGTAGGTGTTAAGGTAAGAGAGAAGAGTACAAGACATATTTCTGTTGAAGAGCGCGGAGATGTAGAGCTGTGTTTGTTTGCAGTCACGTGTCATTTCCTTCAACATGACGTGCAGTGCATGCGTACTTTAACACTAAAAGTATGCCCTGAACAGTGGGCTGTGGCTTGGGAACATTTTTTTTTTCATCAGATGCGGCAAAGAATTTTTCCTATCCGTTTATCCCTGTCAAGCAGTTTTCACTAAGATTACACTCACGAAACGACAGATAAACGGCGAAAGGGCTTTCCTATTTATCTAGAAACCTTTATGACACGAAATCCAATATACAATCCTAAATAAATATAGGAAACAAATATGTCGTGTTTTCAAATACTCGTCGTGTTTAATGGCAGCAATGATACGTTACATGGCTTTGGTTTGTTCAAGTTTGGTAAGCAGGCTATAAAAACGGAGTATTATAATAAAACACGAATTTAATAGTTAGCTCATCATTTAAATTTTCTGAAGTTAACTTGCGAATAAGGATCGGTCAGTTCAAAGTGATGAAGCTTATGAACCTTTCAACAGTTTTAGCGTCCAAAAATCATCTTAATTTGAATTGACGAATTCGATAAATGCAAATTTTCCAACCGCAGTGTAAATAAGTAATCGGTTTGTTTTGGCTTTACGGGTTGGGTTGTTCCAAAAGCCGGTTTACGCTGACTCAGGATTAAAAGTTAGGGGAAGTTAAATTTTTCCTTGTTTAAAAATGTTTTTCACGCTTATGTTTTGAGTAGTTTGAGATTACTCAAGCTCAAAAGTGAAGGACAATAAAATATAAACGGAAAACCTCATCGAAAAGTTTAAAGCAAATATCTTGCTAATTCTGACTTAGCTTGATCGGGCTTTGAACAATCCGTCCCTGAACAAAATGCTACCCTTTTTAAAGGGAACTAATGCGTTATCCATTTCATTTTTTTTTTTAGCCTTCCTAATACCGTCTTTCATGCTATTAATTTACAAAAAATGCCGAGTAGATTTACATTTCATTTTTCTCCAATGCTAAATCATAGTCAATTTCTAACGGCTAAAATTTTGGGGCGGGGTTCCACGGGTTCATTTTGAGGAACACCTTATGAAAACTACTAGTGCCCCGTCTCTTCCTTAGTGCTTGGTCGTTCATTTTGGTTATTTGTTAACCTTTGCTTTGCTCAACTGTCGTAATAATATGGTTAAATACTTGAGGAAACAATAATCAGAGAACAAAAAAAAAAAAAAAAAAAAAAGAAAAAGAAAAGAAAAGAAAAAAAAAATCGCGAAACACTATTTAAGTGTGCAAGCTGGACTTTTTTACTAATCCCAGCTTGACAATGGTTTTTACTCGGTTGCGCATAAGCGTGAAAATGAACAGGAGCAACATAAGTCGAACCGAAAAAAAAGTGCTGTGCTGTTGGGGAAATTAATATTCCTAACGAAGTGCACCAATGTTCAACATTTCTTTGCGGCCGCCTGTGTTTCTCATGCTTTAGCCTAGGTTGGTTTGTCTTAAAATATTACGATTTAACCAATGACTACTGAGCAGTGATTGACAAGCTCCAATTATAGAAAACGTTTTCAGTGCTCGTCACATTTGTGTAAATTTACAGAACTTATTAGTTCACTGGGGTGAGGCAGCTTTCTCTGGTGTCCATTCGATCGGAGTTGATTGGCGAGATCTGATGTCGTCTGAACATTGGATCGGGACTCTCTGTGTTGGTACACAGGTTACTCATGGCATGCTTTTCTGACCAGGCGCTTGAGTTTTCTACCACTGAGTGAGAGCCCGGAAAGTTGCTATTCTTTGTGCTTTCCCATTTCTGCTTCTTTCGAAGATACGCGGTGCGAACATCTGTGCTTCGGAGAACATGCATTATGAAGATGAAGAATCCCTGCAAGGAAATGTGCTTCGTTTAAGCAAAGTGTGAACGCAGCCTTGTTAAAAGCATTAATAAAATCGTTCTCGTTTTTTTTACCTGTTGATAACTTTTTAAGCAAATACGTTCAGCGCTTCATAACAAGGAACTGAGGTGATCGCTACTAATTGTTGGACTTTATTCTGGCAGAAGTATGGCCTTGTCTTATACATTGTTAGTTCAGTCAAACGCACGCTAAATAGATAAGAACTGGTAGACATTTTCGCTAACAGGCCTTCTGTCTTTCTTCTTTTGTTCATAATAGAGATACGAGACTCAGTTACTGGAACTGAGACTTAAGACTCTAGGGAACGACAAAGGATTAACATGGAGCTCTATAGAAATATTTCTGGACCGTGAAATTGCCAAGGATCAAGTCTTTTCTATTCCTGTCCAAGAAACACTGAAGAAAATCATTTCTTCGCTACATGTCAAGCACTCTTAAATACACCTCTGTCTGGGAGGATTCCACAAGCACTCCCCGTGTTGTTGACATTAAATTAATTAGTTGTTTACCTACCTGAAGCGAGTTGAGAATGGTGAAGATGTACTGAAAGACAAGTCCAGCATCCGTCACGCTTAAAATACCAAACACCCAGGTCATTCCCAGTAGAGGAAACAGAACTGCACATGCCTTTAAACCTTGTCTTTAAACACAATGAAAGAAAGCGTCAACATGTAGATTTTGAGTTTTTTTTCAAACAAGAAAAATATAGTCCAGCCTGCTAAAAGCCACAAAGATAAGCTAAGAAGAAATGAGGATTGAAGTTTTTAAGCAACATACCTCACGTTGGAGGTATCTTTTGTACCCTGCATTTTTGTCATCTCGTACACCACGCGACAAAGAATAAAAGAGTTTATCTGAAGAATTAAGAAAAAAACAGAGGCAATGTCAAGGATAATGCTCAACACTTATAGAGATCAATATTAAATTTTAAAGTGGTACATGATAAAGTTCGCATCTTTCCTATCTACGCCATTTTCAAACATAAACGTGAAATAGTCTCTAAGAACGCGATAGCCTCATGGTTGGTGCGCTCCTCTCCAGATCGAGCGGCCCGGGTTGGAACCCTCGCCGGAGACATTGCATTATGCTTTTGGTCACGAAATTTTACTCTCACAGTGCCTCTCTCCACCCAGATTTATAACTGGTTATGGTAAATTTAATGCTGGGAATAACCCTGCGATGGACTAGCATCCCATCCAGGGGGGACTAGAAATGCTCCTAGTCACTTCATGCTACAGAAACCGTTGTAAGCTCCCGCCTTGTGAGCTACTTGGCTCGTATGCAGATTTTACGTGGACGAGGAGAAAAATGCCTTTTACTATTTTCAAATATCTCTTTCCGTTCCAGAGATATTCAAGGTTTTAAAATATGCAAATTAGCCAAGTGATGACGTCATTAACTGAACTAAATTTTTTTGAAGTATGATGAAGAAATGTTTGATTATCTGCAGTAAGATTTTATTTGATGAGCTTCACCATATGAGCTTAACAATTTGGTTACCATGGCAACATACGGAGGTCCAGACCTTTAACGCTGCAGTTTGATATTTGCCAAGGTTGTCCCATGTCTATGATCCAGCAAACATATAAATATGTTTTTCGAGCTAGAAATTACTGAAATATTGAATTGAGTTTGGCAGGGAATAGAAAGAGTGAACTGCCATGAGAACATAATTATTATTAGCCGTAGGTGTGTTGTCTGTGTGTACTATTAGCCTACTAAGTTTCAATGGTCTCCGCTGCAAATTGACTGAGAGCCTTATTTATATACTTGAAGTAATATCCATTTGAGTGTAAGACATCATCAGTCCCATTATCAGTCCTCTCATTTGCACACTTTATAGGTTTTTCAAATTTCAATATCTCCGGAACTAATGCAGATACTAACAAACAGTAAACGGACTTTATAATCTTTCGAGGAATTCTATGCGAAACACCTACAAATTCAAGGGGTTAAAACTTGATCACAGTACCACTTCAACAATGTTTTAACAAGAGCAGGTTTAGCTTATTCTGTTAGTTCGACGAAATGGCTCATCAACTTTTATTAATCCTCTAAACAACAACAAATGTTTTTTTTTTCCAATGGGACACTACCGGCAGTTGCAAGTGATGGCATTTAAAATGGCTGATACAAGCATTACAAGAATCATCGATGAGGTGTTTGGTATTAAGAAAATGATGATTTTTCAAGGGCCGACATTTGCGTGAATAACTATATGCTAACTAGGTTCGCAGAAAAAAAAAAATGTAACAACTACAATTTTACCAGGCAGACCAGGACGACTGGGGCGGCAAAGGTCCAAACCAAATTATTTGAGAATGAAATCCAACAGCTGCAAAAACAAGATACATCCTATACGTTATAAAAAAACACACACACACACACACACACACACACACAAATCAATCAATCAATCAATCAATTAATCAATCAATAAAGAAAGAAAGAAAACAGTCAGATTTCTGTTTTTACGATTGGAAAAAAGGAATTTTCTTTTACGTTTGTCTTTAGCTATGGACATGTCCTTAGCTATGTCCTTAGCTATGTGTGGAAAAAAATTATCTCCGGTTTAGTTATGCACCTCCAAAAATAATCTTTATTGTGTACATGTAGTTTTCAACGTCAAAACATCGGTTTATAGGCTTGGGTCCAGTCTAGGGGCTAGATTTTCAAAGGCAAATGGAGTCCTACGATAAGATAAATGTCAGCAATTGCTTCTTAACAGTAAGACAACTGTATTTGAAACAAATACTTAGAAACATCCTAACTTTCGGCCTCGTTAAACTAGCTCCAGCATGAAAGCCAGTAAAAAGCTTTTTCTCGTAATTTAAATTGTCAGATACTTACTAGTCACTATGTACATAGCTTGTAACTCCGTGTTCTGCACCGGATGCGATCACAATCGAACACACCACCATAAGCAATGGGAAGCCTACAAGAGAAATCAAACTGACATACTCATATGGGAAAGAAAAGAAAAGAAAAGCCAGGAAATGATTTTCTTATGGTTATCATGGTTATCAGTATTGCTAGTGGGCGCGTGCGCACTACGACGACGGCGGAGTCGCGCAAGATAGCGGCCATACCCCAGCTAATAGCTTGACGGAGACATGCAGCCTTCGTTTATAGCGCACCTCTTTGTTATTGGGCATCCCTGTTATGGTAAATTGACGTCTGTCAAAACTAGATATGCACTGATCAGTATCACGTGACCATATTGGGGGGGGGGGGGGCTCAAGTTTATCGTTGCTGACAAAGTACTGGTTTACAATGGGATCATGGGCTCATGTCATGTTAACTTGCTGTAATCAGGGCCGGGTTGTTAGGAAGCTGGTTAACACTAACCCAGGATTAAAAGTTAACCAAAGCATAAATATTTCTTATATACAAATGTTTTTCACTGCTTTTGCTTTGTGTATTTTGAGATTATTCAAACTCAAAACAGAAGGCCAAACAATATACAGAAAACCTACAAAATTACAATACTCAAATTCTCGCTCATCCTGGGTTAGCTTATCGGGCTTTGCACAACTCGGCCCAGGAGCTCCGCTTTTAGGCTTGGCTAAATCTAGATATTAGTTGAATGATGCTGTTGCAGTCCCTAACTGTATAAAATCTTTTGACATCCTTATTGCTACCGACTACCCTGCCATCTAATCTGTATCCTTTATACGGAAGATGGTTTTGATGGACTGCTGTTCAGGTTTATTTAGCTACATTGATTGACGAATCACTTCTTGTTTTCCATTGATACTAAGCTCAATCATGAAGGGTAGTTACGTAATTTACCAAAGGTTTGTGCATACCCCAAGAGAATGCATAAAATAGCTTCATTTTTACTAGGGTGTTGAAAACTTTGACAACCATGAGGTACAAGTAGATTCCCTCCATAAGCATCCAGGCAAACCCGACTAGATAAAAATAATGGATAGACACTGCTACAACAATACAGGCTCCCTGTGAAAGAACGATATTATTAGAGAATCAGTTAAAGTCTTCCACATTAGTTAAAAACAGCAACAACAACAACAACAACAACAACAACAGCAAAACAAACAAACAAAGAAACAAACAAAAGAATCAAAGCAAAACAAGCTGAGAGCTAAAGAAACAAACAAACAAACTAACTAAAAACAATCATGAGTCCCAATCCAACTCCTGTCAAATAACTTTGTAGAGCTATTAAATTAAGAAACGTCTGACTTTTGTTCTTCAGGTTTTTCGAACAAGGGTTGATCGTTGCCAAAACTCTTCGTCAGTTTCAGAACAACCGTGTCAGATGGTGATTGGTTATCTAAATGAAACTACCTGTTTTGATGTAGCATCAATTCCTGCGAGGAAAATGATTTGTGCCACGGCTATTGCTATGACTAGATTGAGTCGTATCTGACACTGCTCCTGCTTGAGGTTCCTGTCGTGAAATTCAGGACAAAGAACATTAATTAACACGGAAAAGCCAGAGAAATGAGCTGCTTTGTTGGTGGTGTGACTATGCTACGGAGGGGTTACTTACATCAAAACCAGATAGGTGAGAACAGTTAAAGTCTCGCCCACTAGCGACAGCCCGCAGCCAATATAAGTGATGACTTCCAAGGCCATTTGATGTCTGTCAGGAATCTAGGTGAGGAAAAAGAGGTAGATAGACCATATGTGATTCATACATAAATAGGTAATATAACAACCAATTTCCTATCACAGTAACCAATAAATAAATAAAGAAAGAAAGAAAGAAAGAAAGAAAGAAAGAAATAAAGAAATAAAGAAATAAATAAAGCTGAATATACTGACCAGGATCCTGGCTGTACGAAATGATGTAAGCTCTCTCAGTGGGTTAGATTATCATAATTAAAATGGCCTTTCTTGATGAACACTTACGCTGTTAGTTTGTCCAAGTTAACTTTACAGGAAAAAAACAACAAAACAAAACAAAACAAAACAAAACAAAAACAAAACAAAAAACAAACAAAAACAAAAACAAACAAACAAAGAAAACAACGGAGAAATAAAGAAGGATTTACTCACTTTTGTTTCTCCCACTTGCAAAAGAACGGCAAAGTTCGTGAGATGATTACAACTACACACAACGTTATTGTTAGTTTTGTTGACCAACGTACATCCCCTGTTTGACCAGGAACCGTTGAACCGACTCCTGCCCAAGAAACATGCAAATAAATGATTAAAAAGTAGATTTTAAGTTTTGGACCTGGAGAAATTAAATCAGGATGATCATTTATTTAACTTAGACATATACATAAATTGGAACAAAAAAATAGCTGGTGTGGATATTAAAATGTACCTGATGTCAAAGTCCCAAAATACACAGATTGATTGATCATCAAGTTTAGAAGGCTTAAAGAAAGAAAACGAAAACACACTTAATAGAGGGAATGGGAAAGGGTTAAATTAGTATAGCCTACTTTGTATGGATTTAGGGAGTTTTAAGGCCGATACACACGAGGGTTTTGCTCCTTGGTTTAGCTCCAGGGGCACGCTCCGGAAGCAAAGCTCCTCAGTGTGTACCAAAGATTTTCTGGGCGCACTTCATTCTCGGGAGCAGGATTTCCAACCTGCAAAATGTTTCAGAACATTAATTTAAAGCGGTTAAATATTTGGGAGCAAGATCCTTGGACAAATTGAAGAAAGTAAAAACGCTCTCTCGTGTGTAACATAATATGGAGTAAGCTCCCACACTATGCTCCACAGTGTGGACTAGTCGTGCAAGTTTACCCTGGAGCATGCTCCTGGAGCAAAATCCCTCGTGTGTATCGGCCTTTAACCTGTGGTCTAACACTGTTAACGCAACTTTGACTACTTCACATTTGGAATGTTGCTACTTTTTTCATGTCTAGATCAATGTGCTTATGCCTTACGTCAGGGCTCTTTCTCAAGCTGTCATGTTTACCCTGCATTTCAAAACTCTGATACCTAGGCTGTTTCTAATTGTAGATTGTCAATTCTAATTCCAGCACTTATGCCAGATTCCAACAGCTAAGAATAACACAAAGGCTTTCGTCATAGAGCCGAAGTATTATATGTAGTCAACGGAAAACACAATAAAACACAATAAAATGTCTTCTCACCTCCTCCAAAGTGAATGATATGGTAACGTTTTTTGGCAGCAGAGTAGACAAGTTAGGGAATATAGAACATGCGATGACTCGTGTTTGAAGTCTTGTAGTTTTCATTTTCTTCCTGATAAAAGAGAAAATATATATATTAGCAAATAATGAAACAAACTTTTATTTCTTGATATTTCCATTACGTTGGAGACTAAATAAACTAAACTTAAGATAATTTGTTCATATATGTTTGATTTCTATACTGTCGAATACCTACCCATCAAGAAAGGACTGACTTTCATCTGGGAGTAACTCGTGCATGTCCTTATATAATATTCCAACCAGAAAAGTTTCTATGAACGAAATATAACAAATTTTATGTCACGACTTCTCGTTAACAGAATAAGACGATCGTACGGAGACTTATTACTAATTATTAAAAACAAGACGCACTGCGCGCTGGGTCCAACCATGAACATTACAATGTCTATAATCATTATCAAGTGTTGATTCAAGCTGTTGAAGGTAGGAAGGAATAAACAACGCTTAAGTTCTCCATTGTCCTGTCTAAAGAGAAATACTAATAAAAAAAATAATGCTTTTATTTTTCTTCGCTATATATCCTGAACAAAGGGACACGCTCAGATCAACTTTTCAATTCCTTGACAATAAAAAAAAGTTATCGATTCTGATTGGTTCTCCGCAGGCGTTTTTGTCACGTGATTGACGCGCGATTTCGTGATCTCCAGCCATTAAGGTATCCATTTCACCTTTTCGTAATTAGATATCCCTTTTTGGAGACGTACGCCCTGCACCCTAAGTCACGTATTGGTTTGGTAAGCTTATGATTGATGACGATAGTGCTAAAGTTTCTGCATTGGTTGCAAAATCAAGTTGAGTATGTTCCAGTTTAGGGTAAGGATTTCGTTGTCTTTGTGGCACATTTCCTTTCAAAGATTTCAGGGCAAACTAAATTAAAGATCAATCTGCCTGCCTTCACTTCCTACTCCACGAGCACAAACGTCATTCACCATTCTTCATTTTACTCCTATGAAAGGGCCACGGAGCGGTTCATTTAATAATAAGCAAAGCTTTGCTCATATGATTTCGTACCTTGTTTTCCAAAGAGTTCTGCTGGTAGAAAGATCTTTTCACTTCCATCACCAAGGTGTTCTCTGTCGTCCTCAGAGGGAAACCATACGTCTTTTTCATGACCAACGCTTACACTTCGAACCTCCATCACTGTAAACATCAGGAAATGTTATAAATTGGCTAAGGAGAAAAGTTAGTTAAAATATCGCAGACGTCATGTTTAGGGGGCCAATTCAGAAAACTCAGAAACTGTCTGGGGTGGGTGAAGCCTCGAGTAAATAATCATTGGAAGAGACAAAGCTCGGACAAAACTCCTTTCTCAAAATGTAAACGTTTTTTTTTTTTGTTGATACTTCACTTTATAAATATATCATCATTCGATTTGTCTGAGGTCTGGACATACCATGAGGAATTAACACTTTTATTAAATCCATTTTGAAATCAGTGGTAATCCTTGCAATCTGATTGGCTCTCAGTGGTGCGATTTATTCACGAATCGCACTATTTTTTGCTCTAAATCGCATCTTTTTCTCAGCCAATGAAAATGGGACAGTAAAACAAAACAACCAATCAGATTTGAAGATTAGTTTAAAGTAATCAATAAAATTTCAGGAAAATGAAAGGCAAAAAGCCATTGTGTGGAGAATTTTGCAACTACTATTGCCAAAACTTTGTTGTCATTGTAGTTTTTTTCCAAAAAAAATTGAAGAATTCAATTAATTAGAGTTTCTGAATGACGATTAAGAGCTCCATCAGGCTTAAGACCTACTTTGATGGAAGTTTCTAGCGTTCATGTCCATTTTGACGAATATTTTGGCGATTTTTCTTCAACATCTGCTCAAGATCCGTATGATACCGAGTCCAGTAAAACATAAACAAATGAAAACCACACAACAACAAATTCTGAACCATCTCAAGAAGGTAGATGTTTCCAGGTTTCCGGTAGTTTCAAACGAAGCAAAAAAAGAGCTCAACTCTGTCGCTGTGAATAAACATAGTCAAAATACACCACACTGCACAAAATAGTGAATGAACGAACGTGTTATGAAGCCGGTGCCAGTCCCGCCATCTTGGAAAAATCTTAAAAGTTAAAACAAATGTCGCCCCAAGAACTTGACAAGGTCCTGAGTATTAAGTCCTACGCCGAGGTCACAAAAGAAAACGAAAATGATAACGAGCTGGAATCCCTTAAAATCATGCCATTGAACGGTATTTAAACGTGCACTCGAGGGAGTTTCACAACTCAAAAGAAATCGATCGCAGAATTACACAGGATATGCACCTTCAAATTCCTTCTCCAAAGACAATGAAAAGTCTCAGTCTCAACCACAGAAGAAAGGAAGGCCTTCCATAATTGATTCAGGCGACGAGAACTGAACTTTTACACCTGAAGTACACTATTCTCGTTCTGACTTCAGAACTGCTTGTTTCTTTGTCATGCTCGAATGAGCTTTCGTCACATGACATCGTTTTGCATACTAAATGAGACGTAAAGGTGTTTCCGGTTCCGCTTTTTTTTAACAAACCAGCTACTGGAACATTACACCAAACATCTAAAATTTAAGGCGATAAAATTGTGCGATTTCAAAATGGATTTAATAAAGTGGTAATTGAACTTCGTGTCATACAATTTTGGTCTGAAATCATACTTGTGATTTCAGACCAAATTGCACTCCACTCAGTTCAATTACCATTATTTATACAGCTTTCTAACTTCATCAGAAGGCTGCATGGTTAGCCAACCACCCATAATAGTTAAGAATTGGTTCCTGCTTACAATTAGCGCGCGTATATCGAGTTATGGAGTTTGGAGAGCACGAAAGAAGCGCAAGAGTTGCTCGAGGCGCAGCCGAGAGCAACTCTAGCTTTTTCTAGCAACTCTAGCTTCTTTTAGCAACTCTAGCTTCTTCTCGATGTACGCACAGCATGAACCACGACCTTATGTGCGGACACGCAGGAAGAGGATTAAGTAAGTAAGTAAAAGCATGAACCAATTCTTTTATAACATTGTGATAACATAATGGGCGCTAAAAGCTGTCTCATTTGTGATTGACTACAAAGTTCTCGCAGAGACAAAGATCATTAGGATCCTAACACGGCACAATCATTTGAGCAACAGTTGAACGAAAACGCTTAACTTGGTTCCTTAAATTGTCATTGAAACACTCGCTTCTTCGAATTAACTATACAGAAAATGTAGGCAAACAAAGTCAAAACAAACAAAGTCCAAATACTCAAGTTTAAGTAAACATATCTTTGCTTGACAAAAGTAAAAGGCTCGAAGTAGGGTTTGGATTGATCAGAATAATCTTCACATTGCCAAAACTTAAACTATTATTTTGCAGCTAATTTGAAAATGCACACGTCATGTTATATACGCACGGCCTTGCGTATATTTAGCAAACAAATTCCATGTTGCCGTACGTCTGTTCAGTAGTAGATCACAGATGACGTCAAAATCATCATCGTGTGCCACTTATTTGGTAAGATCAAAATAAGTGGCACACGAGGCAATAGCCGAGTGGGTCACTGATGTTCTTACCACATTTAAACATCTTCTGTGATCTATTACCGAACAGACGGACGGCAACATGGAGTCTATTTGTTTTATATAATAAAAAAACGACGAAAAAAACTTTATTTTATTTTAAAATCTTTCAACATAACTCGAAAGCCGGCCTTCGGTCACTTTGGCAAACGCGAAAAAACGCCGTGTGATGTTATCTATTGTCTATACAAAATGAAGCAATTTCATTGGTTGCTATGTGTAACAAAGAATTGTGATTGGTCCAAACAAATCACGCCACTGTCAAACTTGAGTCGAAAATCGCTTCTCGTGGATTGAAAACTTACATCGGAAGCAGAATTGAACTGCGAAGTCTACAAATCTAAAGAAAATGTTGAAAAGGCAAGTCAGTTTTTATCATCAGAGCAACCCTGTGAGCCGAAAAGCTGGGATGGTGTCTTGAATGTTGCAGGAAATGAAAATATACGCTAGGAAAACTTGCGGTTGCGGGCCATTTGCTTCGAGTTTTGGATGAAAGGAGCGTCAGTGACGGTGGAAATTTGTGTCCTCTGTGGTTGGTGATTGTCAAATCAGTTTGATATAGTGTCGGAGACACCTTATAGCTGGGATACAGTCGGCCGTGAGCTGTAGTGCGCTCTTCTCTTCTCGCTATTATGCCCTGAATCGGACTGGAACGTTCGCGTCGGAAAACAACTTAAGCTCATGTGTTTATTTAAACTGATGATGTTTTGATGTTTAATTCCTAGATTCAAACTGTGTCAACAATAATTTTAAGACTGAGAAAAGTTCAATTTTTTAAATAAATTAATGACATAAACGTTTTGCTTAGTGGTTTTGTTAAATTCGAGACGTTTAGCAATGTTTTCTTACCTTAAAGTACTTTCAAGATCAATTTTGTGTTTGGTTTAGTCTCGCTCGACTGCCGACTGAGATTGCTCAAGAATTTTTTTTTTCAGTCATTTTTTAGAAACGAAACGACTTTTTCTTTCTTCTTCCAGACTCTCGTACCTGTCCAGTGCCTCGTCATGACTTTTTGTACCTTCTTAAAACTTTCCGCCATTTTAAACACAGAGGGAAGAACTTTGAACTGATGACGTCAATCGTGCGGCTGTCCTCTTATAGATAATAGGCGAGAACCAATCAAAATGCGAGAATAACCTGGGTTATTATACAATAAAGAATTGGTTTATGCTTAGCGTGTGTATATCGAGTTATGGATGCACGCGGGATGTTTGGAGAACACGAAAGAAGCGTAAGAGTTGCTCGAAGCGATAGCCGAGAGCAACTCTAGCTTCTTGAGTGCTCTCCAAACTCTCCAAGTGCATCCATAACTCGATATACGCACAGCTAAAAGCATGAAGCAATTCTTTTATAACATGGCGACAACATATTGGGCGCTAAAAAATGTTTTATTTGTGATTAACTACGAAGTTCTCATAATGCACGGTGAAGGAAAATAAAGGTCATTAGGATCCTAACACGCCACAATCAGTTGAACGAAAACGCTTACCTTGGTTTCTAAAATTGTCAACGAAAAATTCGCTTCTTCGATTTAATTATAATAAAAATGTAGGCAAACAAAGGCAAAAATACTCAGTGAAAATGTAAACAAACAAAGTCAAAGTACTTAAGTCTAAGTAAACATCTTAGCTCGGCAAAAGGCTCGAAGTAGGGTTTGGATTGTTCAGAATAATCTTCACGTTGACCAGACTTGAACAAAAGGGACTCGCACTGAACTCGACGGAAATTTTGCAACTGAAATGAAACTGCACACGTCATTTTATTGAGCACGGCCGGACGTACATAAAGATTTTGTTCATGATGGCTCAATAGGAATTAGGTAGGAATAGCGCGCGCGCTATGTTATGATGTGATTTGGTCCATGATAGGAATTAGGTAGGAGTAGCGCGCGCGCTATGTTATAAATAGATTTAGCCAAGACTAAAAGAGGAACTCCTTGGCCGGGTTGTTCAAAGCCCGATTAAGCTAACCCAGGAGTAGGCGAAAATTTTGATTTGAGTTTTTGTAACTTTACGGTAAAGTTTTCTGTTCATATTGTGGCTCTCTTTTTTGAGTTTGTATAAATTCAAACTACAAAGACATAAAGAGTGAGAAACACAAAAAATTTATACTTCCAATGATTTTTGAACCTGGGTTAGCTTCCAAGCAACCCGGCCCTGATTACAACAAGCTAACCTGGCTTGAGTCCGCGATCTAATAGAAACTCAGTACGTCGTCAGGTATTTAATTTAGCGTATGGGGTATTTAATTTAGCGTTTAATTTCAAAGTTGGCTTAAACAATAACTCACCAAAGTGCTCTTCAGTGCTAGTTATGTTGGCATTCGAGGTTCCATTTGTCGTTAGATGTTCCATCGCGTATTTCATGGCAAATTCCTCAAGCTGCCGAGTGGCTACCAACAGATTTGTCGCCGTTTCGTGATAGGAACTGTTATTGGAATGTGCAAGTAGCCTTGAAGTTTCATTCACGGCAATCTAAATGCATAGAACCCAATATTAAGGTAGATTAAAAATCAGTTTAACCTAGTAGGCCATTAGACTAAGTTTTTCCCCGATTTAAATATCAGGGAGCTTAGCAATGGCGACGGTGACGGCAAGGACGACACCTAATAAAACTTGAATTGAAATTTCACCTTCGAGTTTCACAGTTAGCTAGACCTATTAACTGCGCCTATCGCTTTGATAACTTGGTTAATATGTAATGATCGAGTTCCGTTCCTGAAAGGAATACGGATAATAAGCCAGCGCTGAGATACACTTTGTGTTGTTGTTATGAAAGTCCATATGGTTGCCATTTGAACTTTAATGAATGCACAGTTCTTCACAGGAATAGTTAATTAAGCTAAGCATTGGTGGTAGTTTTTTTCCTTTGTTATTCAAACCACTCTGTTTTCGCTTAAATTTACGTATAAATAGTTTATTCTGTTATTCTTTTACTTTATTCGAATGTAACCGTCGGAGATTGATTAACAGTTGTTCAACGTTGTAAAACATTACTTTGTCCAAAACGGGCAAAATTTGGTCATTTCGCATTGTTTGGTATTAAACATCTAGTATACCCGGGTAAAGTACATGCAAATTGTTCTGTTCGATAAATATTTTTTTATATAAAGGTTCTCGTTGCCGATGCCGTCGTGGTTTGCTGCAGCTCCCTTAAATTACGAATAGACAAAGATATCACCCACCCCTAAATAACATGTTTGTGCTTCACAGCGTTACCCCACGCCCTTGAATTCACCGAAACTCGTCATCACTTGATGAAACATCTTTGTTTTTGACGTAATAAACCTTATCCGTGTTGTAATATCAGGGTTTGGAACGCAAAATGGTGTGACTGGTCAACAATACGACCAATAATGGAAACAATCCCGAAGATTTTAAAGCGCAATAATAGTTTCTTACCTGCAGAGAATCGTCATCGTCAACATTGAGCTGCTTCAATTTGATGAGATAATCTGTAATCTTTTTGTACCGAAAGAGAAACACAACATCATTACGTTAGGTATATTAAGTAACTTTTTTGCATTTTTGCCTGGTGGTTCTTAAGCTCGACTTGAAAATTGCAGTCTATGCACTTATATACGATATATACTACCATGTACCTACAGCACTAAGTCTAACAAGAAAACTGGTTTAAACAGGAAAACCTAAGACAGGAAAAAAAGTGCGATGGTTTTGGCCGAGTTTCCATTGTATTCGAATATGTTGTAGAATTTGTTTTAAAGTTTGGTGGGAAGTGTAAAAAAGCAAACAAACAAACTAAAAGGTCGTGTACTTTTTATGTGCCCAGGGAAGGCAAGAGGATGAATGCATTTCTGTTGTAATGGAAAAGGAAAGAAATCTGTTTCCACCGACACATTGAGCGCGGAGAATTATATTTAAAGAATCTTTATTCAAAGCTATAGATTTGAGGGTTGTGAGCTGTCAAGGAAAAAAAAACTATACATACACACATACTGCTATGATTGTACTCTTTAGGAAAAATAAAAACACAATCACCTGTTCCTTTGCACTTGTTGATAGTGTTGGTGAGATACTGGCTGACACAAATGTGAAAGTACTAATTGTTCTTGAAGGCAATATCTTAGTCGTATCTGTTGCTTTACTTGGGAATATTGCTGTTACTTTTGTCATCAACGTTGTAGCCACTGCCGTGGGTTGCATTTGTGTTGACTTTGACTCTGTTATGCTTGTTGATAAAACTACAAAGATTGAGATCGGTTTGTATAATGAATGGTCAAAGAAGATTGTGATGCAAACATGCAATGCAAAAAAATTATCACTTTATCTTTTCTCAGTGGTTAAATCCTTAAGTCAATTTTAGGATATCGTGGACTCTCGGCTTGCTTCCGTACATTAGAAAATGAATGTCGAAAACGAAAGCATGGTTTATAAAAATTCTGTTTACCATTAACGCAAGCGTCACGTGTGATGTTTTAACCATGTACCTGTATGCTAACAATAACCGTCTACTTTCTAAAATCGTCAGATAACATTCTCACAGTTATCTTTTAATCTAGACTAGTCAAGAGTACTAACTGAGTATGATAGTTTTGAGTTGTCAGATATCATTCGTCTTATAGTAAATCAACTCTTTACCTTCAGATCCTTCGCAAATATAAGCATGTTTTTCGCTGCAGTTTTCAATTTCCAGAAAATTGTCGCTAGTGATCAAGAAGCAGTAAACTCTGATAGGGCCAGTCTCTACTAATTTTGTGGCGTCGTTTACACCTACGACGTCGTACACCTTCGCTTTCGCTGAAAATGACGCTCCAGTATCACTCCATCTCCACCTTTCAGGCCGTGCTGTACGACTGAGAAAGTTAAACTTCTTTAGCATAATGCTATTTACATCTGCGTAACTGGCAATTCTTTCCACGCCATAGCAAAATATCGCATGCTTAGCTGGATCACTGGTTACCTACAAACAATAACCTCCATTTGGCGCGAAAATGTGCTCGAATATTTGCCTGCGGACATTTTATGTTCCGAGAAGGGTACCGTTTTCCGAGAGCGAAGCTCGAGGAAAACTTCGAGCTCCGAGGAACAGATAATGTTCAAAGACAAATATCCGAGCCTATTTTAAAAGTGAAACGGAGGCTATTGTGTTTATTATACTTCGAATATTTTTCAGTTTCCAACGCCCACAGTTTTGAAAATTGAGTAATTCGTTTTGCACGAGCAAAGGCGTAATTTTATGGGGGCGTCTATGTATTGTAAATATTATCTTTTCGGGGCGTTTTAAGAGTGTGCCAACAATAACAATAACAATAACGATAACGATAACGATAACGATAACGATAACGATAGCGATAGCGATAGCGATAACGATAACGATAATGATAGCGATATCGATAGCGATAGCGGCAACGACAACGATAACGATAAAGATAACAATAATAATGAAATGTTAAGAATCTAGTGTCACTGGGCAGTGCCTTTCCAAGGAATCCAGCGAATTGCACAAAGCTATACGTAAAATCTATTTAGCATATCTGGGTTATTCAGGTTCGAAAACGCTTTGTAGCAAGCCACCAAAATTTGGTACTTTAAAAATATGAGGAAGTTATGTAATTATTTTTTATGCCAGGGGGCTACGCTTGCCCCTAGGCATATGTTTCTTTGTAAAAGTTGGAAATTTTGGGATCCCATATTTTAATGAGTTGGCTTATGAAACATCGCGTATTTACCGATATTTACTCATACTTACTTTATTATACAGTCGAGCGGTTAGGCATATTTTTTGTTTGAAAAAACATCGAAAAGCATGAAATCGGTAAAAAGGTCCATTTCGGACATTAATTTGGGTAAAAAGACCTCTCTATAAGCTCTCCTTATTTATTACCAACCGTAATTGGCGAAAAAGAGTCTCACGAATAGTCAAATGTGATTATGAGAGAGAGAGAGAGAGAGAGAGAGAGAGAGAGAGAGAGAGAGGGGGGGGGGGGGGGGGGGCGAAATAACCTTTTAAGGCTGCTCGCCTGCTTCAACCAAGAGTGCGTAATGTGTGACGGAAAGTAGACGATCAGGCAGTACTAGAAGACTTGAAATATTTCCTGATATTTTGTCGTAATGTAAGTCTTATTGAGTTCTCTAAACGTTCAAAGTCAATAAATCTAACCGGGTAATGTCAAAGAATTGTTAAAGGACGGGACTTTTTGTAACGTTGTATTGTAACTTTTTACAAATTGTAACTTTTTATTGTTCATACTTTGTACTAAACTTAGTTATTTTATAGTAACTCGTATATATTTGGCACAGAGGGCCACTAGCTTATCAGTTTATACTGTCACGTGTCACTCTCTCTAAATAAAGTTGATTGATCGATTGAATCGCCATTTGCACATGAAATGTTGAACTTTCATTACTTGCTTGAATTTTTTGCGCTTCAAAATTAAGAGTGCCCACAACTTTTAATACAGATATTTGTAGCTTGGACTTAAAAACTGAGTGAATTAGGCTAATAACAGTCAATCATTCCTGTAGAGGTCCCACTTTTGAAAAAAACATGTTTGCTTGGACTCAATGTCAGTAAAGATGCTAAAGACCATTTTTAGAGGATAAGGAAAAAACGTCATAATTGACTTTGCTTGTGTTTAAGATAAGCGGTAGTTTTAAGTTGTGTGGAAAAAAGAAAGGAATGTGCAGTAATTCTGAAAGAATTAGAATGTTTTGTGAAATGTTCGAGTTTTATATAAGCAGCATAATTATATGACGTAATGCCCAAAATTTTAAATTTTAATTTTCGATTTTGTGTGGTTTTAGAGGTGGTTCCAAAATATCTTCAAAAAATGAAGAAAGTAAATGTGCTGAGTTAAAGACCATTTTCGTTCATATCATATGTTGCTTGACTTGTGTAGAAGGCAATCCATTCTCCATAAAAACAAATTTAGTGGCCGGGTCTTACACAGACACGCCCTTAACTGTTTTTACCAAACCAGTGGACATTGTTTCTTGCGCATTCCGACTGGCTACTCAAACTAGGGCTAGTGTTTGCTATCCACCTCCCAGGTTTGCGAAAGTAGTGAGCAAAATCGATCCCCCATTTGCTACCAGAAGAAGAGGACATGTTAGTAGTCAATGAGGTAGCTGTTTAACACAAAGAAAACTACAAAAATCGGCTTTGCAGTATTAACAAGTATTGCCTTATTTTTCAATGCCGTGAAATTCATGGGCTTAACCAACACAAAACAATTGGTTTACAACTGCCAACTATTTAACATGCTTGAGTTATAAGCTTACTCTGATAACTTCAATGCGCATACTGTTTAATTTTTTTGTTATTGCGAGTTTAATGTTCAGTTAGTTTGTCAGCCTTCAAGGTACCGGACCTAGGGTAGAAAAAAAATAATAAAAGAATTGTTCTGCTTGAAATTAGTTGCCGTCTGATTTAAAGCGGAACAATTCTCCCACAGGTTCAACGAGATTTGTTTTGATGCACCCTAGTTCTTTTAACCAAAAATTAACGGTAACAGTGGATACGTATTACTTACAACACTTGTAGAGCCGTCCAGTACTTCTTTATGCTGCTATAATTAGAAGCCTTTTTCGCCTGAGTTAGTTCATCCGGCTCGTTTATCTTTGCAAGATGTTTGGAGTTATATCCTTGACATGCTGTTTGAGCTTCACTGTAATTTTTCCAGTCTGAAAATGCCTGGTACTCCACGCTGCCTGACAGACCTGCGTGAAGAATGCGAAGCGACGCTTGGCATCATAACATCCACTCGAACATGGCGCGTATTTAATTTAAGTAAGAAAGCCATAAAGTGCTTCTATTTGGACTTACATCTGAAAAAAGTTTTCGTACTTTAATTTATTGTATGTATATATCTACTCAAGTGCTTCTAAAGTGCTTCTATTCTATTTTATTTATTTCTATAGGATAACAGTAATAAAAATTTAAAATAGTGACATTGAATAGTTTTACGGTTAGTTGCCTTTTGCGGTAAGTAGCTTGGAGATGTCCCTCAAAATAGCGAATTATAGGGCAGTCCGGAAAAGCATCTACACATACTCTTAAACGGATGTTTACGTATTTTCGTTATTGGGTAACCAGTCATTCATCGTTTCACTGGTCACCAGAAATTAGAAAACTCAACAGTTACTGGCACTTTGTATAAATGCCATTTATTTTGTTTGAACAAAGCAAACGATGAGCGCAATGGAAAACGAAAGAAGAAAAGAAAGAACACGGTGCTGTTGATGTTTTTTTTTACCCAGGCAGTGAGGCCTGGATTTAAATTTCGGGTCTCTCTTTTTTTTCCCTCGTTCAGTCACAAATCGTACACATTCTTGTATTCAGTGCTACTCGTCTTAAAATGTCGTTGACGAGTAGCTCTGGCCGCACCAAAAAAATTCGAATTTTTTCATAGGCTGACAAAAAGTGAATGCGCAGCAGAAATGAAAATTACAAAGCTCTACGCACTTCATTTTACTTCCGGTCCGCACCTTCGCTCAGTTGACAGCTCGGTGGCGCGCTTTACGAAAAAAAAACGCAAAACAAATGGTGACTATTCCCGATCGATCCGAAGGAATCGTAAAAGTTTCCACGTAACCCGCCAAAGAGGTACATCGCCTGCAACAATGTCATTCTCGATCGTAATCATCGTCTTTTGTTGTAGCAGCCGAGAAGGTGAGAAGATGAGAGAAAACGTTTACGAGTCACTGACTGAAAGTATCCAGGTTAGGAAAATCGAAAATCCTGAAACTTTGCCTAAAGAACGCTTTTAGGGAGCCACTTTCCAAAATATTATTTCGATTTTCTTAGAATTTAAAGTCTTCAAGAAATTCGCAAAAAACGAAAATATAGCTTTTTGCCTCATTAAATATGCAAAAAATATCTGGAAAATTGACAAAGTTCTCGGTGTTCGCATTGAAACAATTTGCAAAACTAGAACTCGGGGTAAACTTAGCATAAGTGCTTTACTTTTCTTCTATCTAACAATAGGAAGTTTTAAATTTTTCAAGCATTTTGAAGGATTCCGTCGTCCGTTGAAGAATTGCCTTCTTATAAGCCTCTATGAAAACGGCAAAAATTGCGTAGTTTTACGGGCTTAAAACGCATCTTGGTATGTCCGATATGGAACTAAAACAAGTACTGTGCGAAAGAGTGTCGTTTCTACTATAATAATATGGAAAACATTTCTGGGTAATCGAGGTTCACAGAGGTAAAATGCAAAAGTTCGCGACAGTCTCTTCTCAAATTTGCATAATGCGGTATGTTCAAAGAACTCTATTGTTGAGCACTCTAGTCTGTTTTTTGTTCCATTTGTAGGCCTTGCTTTGTGGGAAATATACAAAAAGAGAGTTGATCCATGTCGTTATTACAACATTGTTTCATTATTTCACGCAAGATACAAAAAAGCTATAGAAAAAGCCCAAAATATAAGTTCAAAGTTACATAGATTAAACATTAAATAAATTTGGCCCGGCAGTCGCATGACAAAAAGCTATGAAAGATTCAAACGTCGAATTTAATTCAATCGTGCAGAAGATCGGAATAAGTTTGCTTTACTGAAGACCTTTTTAAATGCTAAAAAAACAACTGCAGCTGATGCAGCAGGATACTACGATTATCAGTTGAGTAAGGCGGGACGAAAGTTTGGTCACCAAGTTTTAACGTAAAAATTGTGTTGTTGTCATGAGCAACTGGCTCCGTATCCGTTGGCAACTTGTCCGCCTTTGACGTCAATTGGCAGCAAAGCGCGCGAAATTGTAGGCGACGCGACAGGCGACCAACGGCTGTTGATATTGTTACCAACGGAAACGAGGTAAGTTGCCCGTGACAACAACATGATGTTTACGTTAAAACTTGGTGACCAAACTTTCGTCCCGCCTTACTCAACTGATAATCGTAGTATGAATTCACAGGGACGGCGGAGTCTTTTTTCAAGTGAAAGAAAGGGGAGGGAGGGGGGGGGGGGGGGCGAGGTGGGGGCTTGAAAACGAGCGGTGCCGGCGCAAGTTTGTAAAGGGGTCTAGGGGCATCCTCCCCAAAAAAACCTTTTTAAGTCTAGGGGCTCGGAAATAGTATTTTTGACATTCTGCATGGTGTAGTTCTTAACAAAATCAACCGAGTGGATGAACTTTAAAATGACAGGTACTTTTAGTGCATTTAGAGCAATATATTTTGAAGGTATTGTGAGCTTGATACATCTTTCTCAGCCCTCCATGATATATCACGGCCTTAGGGTACTGTCTGACCCGCGCTTTTACACAAGCCTCCCCGTGTGTGGGAGGGAAGTGCACGCTGCGGAAAGGTTAAAACTATGTAAGCATGAAAAGCTTCTCACAGATTTGGTACGAGGCTGTAGCTTTGTAAACACTGGAAAAGTTGGAAATTTCCATGTACATGTCAATTTTAATTTACAGTATGTAAATCTTGATTTACATTCTTTGTAAATTACAATTTACATGTTAGGGTTTTGTAAAATAAAATTACAGGAAATTTACAGCTTTTAGTACAGCATGTAAATGTTCTGTAAATAGTGATTTACATTGTCTTTGTCGACAATGATCATTTGAAGAACATGTAAAAACCTGTAAAATATTTTACGCACTTTTACAGTATCTGCCTTTGTAAAAAACATGTAAATTGCTTTGCTAAACCATGTGAGAAACGTGTAAATAATTCAACCGAATGCTGTAAAAAGTCTGGAAATGTTATGTTTGTAACCCTGTAAAAATCATGTAAATGAAAAAAGGGGGCCTGTAAGAAACATGTAAAAACCATGT
Organism: Orbicella faveolata; assembly: GCF_042242905.1. Classification (NCBI taxonomy): domain Eukaryota; kingdom Metazoa; phylum Cnidaria; class Anthozoa; order Scleractinia; family Merulinidae; genus Orbicella; species Orbicella faveolata. Next base: position 23,226,548 of record NW_028301563.1, read on the forward strand.
AAATGAAAAAAGGGGGCCTGTAAGAAACATGTAAAAACCATGTAAATGAAAAAAGGGGGCCTGTAAGAAACATGTAAAAACCATGTAAATGAAAAAGGGGAGCCTGTAAGAAACATGTAAAAACCATGTAAATGGAAAACCTAGAAGTTGCACGGGTGCGGTGGGGGGCTCTAAATAGCCTGTTAAAACATGTAAATTAAAAAGGAGACCTTGCAAAGGCTGTGAAAACAATTTAAATGAGATAATGGGGGCTTTTCGAAAACCTGTAAATGTAAAATGGAGACCCTTAGAAAAAAAGATCTAAATTTAAGAGAAGGCCTGCTTAAACCCTGCAAAAACCATGTAATGGAAAAGTGGGCTTATTTAATATAACTCTGGTGTAACGGTTCAACCAACGGAGACTGTTCAAATGATGTAAATTCCAAGTTACCGAGAGGTTCGCGATCCTCTTGTAAACGGTTGGTTGGATTTTGCAAAGAAATAAGTGAAAAGTTACCTCGCCCAGGGTAAACTTGGGGGGAGGAGGGGGGGGGGGGGTAACCGAGAACATATAAATGGGACCTTTTGAAGGAGCGTAAAGTTAAAGTGTAACACCGCCGTAAAGCTCCGTAAACCTTTTACGTTGAAGCATTTGAACTTCTCTAAAGTCCAAGTGTGTGCAATAGTGTGCTTTAAATTGATGTTGGGTTACAAGGTATGCACCGAACTAAATCGCTGCATTGATCGACACCGCATTAAGCTGTCTTCTTGTGAACTTTCCGCGCACCCACAACGACAAAATAAAATTAGAATTGTTACTGCACATGCAGGCGTCCCAAGCTTGCGTCTCTAGAAAAGAGAAAAATTAGTTCTCGGACACGTACGTGTTTATTCATGAAGGTCCATGAAAGCGTCACGTGTTGTGTGAGTTCAAGACGGAAAGAGCCCTGGTGACCGAGTTTGAACTGACGCGGAGTCAGGTTAAGCAGGGAACCGACAGGGACACCCAACGACCGTTTTCTCTCGAATGCTTTTGAACGCTGTTTTAGGCTATCTGGAGTACTTTCAAAGCTCTGTAGGTTAATTTTAGGTTCCACTAAAAAAGATTTATTTGTTCGGTTATTCTAGAGGAACTTGAGTATTCTCGAACTTATTAGGGCTTTTTTGTCCATTTCCCGAAAACATTAGGTCTTATCGCCTTTCCGAAAATGATAGCTGACTTTTTTTCTGTACCCAAAATGACATTTTCTAACAATCCGAAAACAACAGACATTAAATTTCTCATATCACGAAAGTTCGAGGTCACAATTGTGCCCCTGAACCGTTGAGAATGAACGAAATATCATCGATTTTAATAGAGCGTTAAATATGGCAGCCTTGTGAGTGCCCGATCTCCAACAAGCGGGAATCAGCGGTCTTCATGTTAGGTACCAGGTTGTCTCGGTTCTCCCGCCATGTTGGGCAGTTCGTTGGAATTTGCATCGAACTCGAGCTCTGTTTTAGCGGGCCAAAATCCACTCTACCTTCGCTTCGTCACCGTGCACGGTTTCAAGGCAAGGTTTTCCGTTACCCAGAAGCTGAAGATAGCGATTACAGGCAACAACAACAACAGGTAAGCAAGTTTTGCATAAATTGAACGAGTAGAGTAAAGTAACGTCAAGATACATTTCGTTTTGCCTTTGGTTGTGAATGTGTCATTATCAACGAGAAGTTACATTGCTTGTGTAATCGACTTTGGTGATGTTTACCTGCCGTGCATAAAGAGCTTTATGATCTGTTATTATCTGTTCTCGATAAAAGAGGAAGAGCATGCCACATTTGTTATTGGCTTATATGCACCTTATGATTCCTTCTGATGCATGCTCTTGTAAGGTTATGTTGCCCTCTGATGTGAATGCTAGTAAGCTAAAATGTAATGTGCCATTTTCAGCAGAGAAATTTCTCTTATGCTAGTGTAAGTATTCTGAAGTTACTCAAGTGTCTACAGTTGTACCTACATGCAAGTTACAATATGCTGTTATACACAACTGTACATGGACATTGCGCTCACTGGTACTGATAGTAAGTTACATGTTGTGGAATTTCCTTTCACAAAAAAAAAAAAAAAAAAAAAAAAAATCTAAGATACTTTATAAAGAGGTATACATGTACCTCAAACTGTCATGAAAACTACACAGGACTTGAAAAAAAAGGAGGAGTAACTTGCCTAGGCAGGAAAATCTACTTGTCTTGTATGACACAGTATAGTCAATCGATTATTCGATAACAATCAATAGAGATTAGTCAATGATATCAGAAATCAATAAAAGGATTCATCATGAGTAATCGATTGTGATCAAATTTTCAATAAGCATTATCGATTTTGCTGATACTAGCTTATCATTTAAGCAACATTTAATAAGAAAGAAATGAACAAAAGATATAAAGTGAAATATGAAATCGTGAATACAGTTGCAGAAAAACATAACATTGTATCTTGTAAACAGAATATTTTGCTGGCATACATGTATCGGGACTATGTTTTGGGGGTCTTTGGTAGTGCCTTTGAAATCTACATAAAAAAGTTACAATCAAGCATTGTGTTGAGGGACACAGTTTTTCTACAGTTTATGTGAACAAACAAAGAGAGACCAACTTTCAATTGATTCGCTAACGACTGATAAATCTAGTCAAATCAAATTGATAACTTGAAACTTCTCTAGCATGTGAGTATGGATTTCTTTCAATTGATTGATGACACTGATAACACTTACATTAATTTCAATTTATTGATTTATATCAATTTATGGATCGATTTCAATCAATTGCCTTACCCTGGGATGACCAGACAGCATTTTAGAGCCCTGTTACAGCTGTACCTTTTACTTGTATGAAATTGGGCTCTTACCAAAATAATACATGTAGGTTTCATGTGTCATGCATCTGTTCAGTAGTAGCAGGGCAGGAAAAAAAAATTGTAAGTCACTTGCCCAGTGGGCCAGTCAATTTTAGTTTTCATTTGCCCCTACTTAAATATTAGTTGCCAATGTGGTGGCCAGTAAGGAAATCAAAGGACACAAATTTAATGCGAGCAAAGTACGCTCAGATTCCTAACTAATTCTTGCTTTCAGCCTAATAATTAACTAATCTTTAGGTCTTAAGTTTTGAAATGGAATGACTGGAAATTATCATTTATCAAGCTGGCATTTTTAGTCAGACTCACAAGACTACTGAGGCTACATTGTAATTTCACTTGCCCACTGGGCCACTGAACTTCTATTTTCACTTGCCCAAGAGCAAAATTTACTTGGCTGAGGAAATCAGGCCTGGGTTTTTTCCTGTCTTGAGTAGATGACAGATAACATCAAAATGTGGTAAAAACAAGAAATATTCACATAAGCCATTGCCAGAGTGTGTCACAGAATCTGTGAATTTTTTAGCCAAGTGTGTCACTGATGTTCTTACCACATTTTGTTGTCTTCTGTGATCTATTACTGAACAGATGCACAACAACATGGAATCTATCTGCTTTGTAATACATAACAAAGAAACAAAAACAAATGTTTATGACATCATCTGTACCTTTGTCCACCAATAGAGCATAAGTACATGTAAGAAACAATCAAATTGTGCCTGCAAATAACTTGACTTATTATTTAAACATTGTTTGATAGGAGTTTGATTTATTGTGCATGAATATTACAGTGTAGAAGATAGTGAACGTTGAATATTTACTGCCACAGATTTTGAGTTTAGTTCTTCTACATCCTCTGACATTCAGTGCCTTCCAATCAGAGGTGCAAAGTTTTTGTCACACAGCAGCTACAGATGTAGATGTAAGATCTGTTTGATCGATGAATATTCAGGGCTCAAAATAATGGCCGGTCAACGGGCAATGTCTGGCCAGAATGGTGACTTGACCGGCCAAAAACTTCACTCGCCGGTCATGTTGACCAGTCATGTCATGTTGAGACGGTCACGTTCATTCTTGAATAAACAATGAATTCCCCAACTGTAAATCTGAGAGTTTTAATCTCTTTTTTATTATGACCTCTCACGAAAATATACACCAACGCATATCTGTTCGAACGGCTAAAGACCATTCGCTTGCTGTTTGTCATGCATTCAAGATCGATAGGAATGCCATTCGAACAACTGGGGTTAAATCCGTTCAGAAAAATATTAAGCCAATTTTTAAACGGTCTAGCAGTGACTGGAACAAACAAATGATATTTGTGGGTTTAATTAGTCTAACATCACATGTACTTGATTTTTTCGTAAATATCTTGTCCAGTCAGAAACGAGATGTGACTGAGCTAAAATTACTTTGGCCGGTCAACATGACCGGCTACAGTCCGATTTCAAAGGCTACAGTATAAATTGGAATGATAAGAAACAAAATAATAACTCCAGTGTAAAATTCGCTGATTGATATCATACACAGAATTTGCTAATTCATACAGAGGCAAACTTATGTTATTTAACGAAATGTTTTATGTTACTTGTAGGATGAAGTAAAATTGAGAGTGGTCAATACATGCATACTCCTTGGCATTGATGCTTGATCAGGAAAAAAGCAGCAACTGAGAAGTCTACAGTACTTATGACCCTATAAGGGGTCCAAGGCCCATTTCTTGAAGGTCCCGGAAACTTTTTGGGCCCACAAAGCCATCTTTAATTGAGCTGTGTCTAAAAACTAAGAGCTGTATATGCCTGGAACTTCTTGTGTGAAGGAAACCTCTGTTCATATTGAGAATAAGCAAATAAAACAGCTCTGTGAGTATAAGATTTCAGATTTTGGTATGGCTTTCTGGGTGCAAAAACTTTTTGGGACCTTTGAGAAATGGGCCCCTGGTGCACTACAGTCTAACATGGTGACCTTCAACACTTTGATATGCTCTGGAAGCTTTTTGGCATAAATTCAACCACCTTAAACATTTTTAATGCTTTGAAGTATCACCTACCTGTGTTAGTTAATTAGCATTAAATTTAAATATTTTAGATTGCTAGGTTGATACTTATTGTTCAATACAGCAGCTACAAGATTTCATCGTAAAAAGAAAAGGCTATGTTTACATACGTGTAGTACCAGAACAGCAATTTATTAACTTATGTTGTGTTATGGGAACTATGAATTGTTTTTTGTTTTGTTTTTTTGTTTTTTAAGTACAGTGTTTTATCACAAAAAAAAGTAAAATTTTGGATCTTTACCAGTCTGAATATTGTTTACAGGGAATGTTTTGTCAGGGATGCAAAATGTTTGTACTGTTTGGATTCCGTACAGTTTTGGAAAAAGAAGGAAACTGTGACTTTGTAAACATAGCCTAAAAGATGTCAGAAGCCTTGTTTTATGTTATGCAATGTAGTATTCCTTTGGCATGAATGTTTTTATGATGAATTTAAAATGTCAATCTCTATCTTGTGGTTTTTTTCTTCCCATTTTCTGTTATTTCAAAAGAACAATTCACTCTACGAAAAAAGTTGCTCAATACTTGACACTTACATTGCAGTAATTTTCATAATGCAGTAAAGGTAAAGTCTGCATACGACCCACGTGGCCCAACAGGCTGGAGCTTATCCCGCTTTCTGTAACAGGAAGCGAGTAGGACTATTTCTACTCCCCCTGGATGAGATGCCAGTCCATTGCAGGGTTACCCCACCATTAAATTTGCTGATACCCACTTATACACCTGGGTGGAGAGGCACTGAGAGTAAAGTGTGTTGCCCGACAACACAACAGAATGTACCCACCTAAGGCTTGAACCCGGAACAATTCACTCTACGAAAAAAGTTGCTCAATACTTGACACTTACATTGCAGTAATTTTCATAATGCAGTAAAGGTAAAGTCTGCATATGACCCACGTGGCCCAACAGGCTGGAGCTTATCCCGCTTTCTGTAACAGGAAGTGAGTAGGACTATTTCTACTCCCCCTGGATGAGATGCCAGTCCATTGCAGGGTTACCCCACCATTAAATTTGCTGATACCCACTTATACACCTGGGTGGAGAGGCACTGAGAGTAAAGTGTGTTGCCCGACAACACAACAGAATGTACCCACCTAAGGCTTGAACCCGGACCACGTGATCAGGAGTTGAGTGCACTACATGTAACTAGGAGGCCATCGTGCCTCCCACATTTTTCATGATAATTATTAAAGCTAATTTAATCCTACATTAATTACTTAGTAAGAAAAAACAGTTTATTCATTCATTTTATGACAAAGGTATTATCATTGTTACATTTGACTTTGTGTATTTAGTATAAATTTAAGACAGGTATCCATTTGCAAACAATTTTAATTTAGTAATACACCTAAATTGCAAAATTTTTACTAGTTGTAACTGCCAACAGTATAGTTCTTCATCACTTTATTATTTATGAATTAAATAGAGCTGAATATGACATGGTTTTGCACAATCTTGAAAAGGTCTTGAATTTTAGTAGTCTTCTTGAAAAGTACTTGAATTCGGTTAAAGGAGCTCAGTCATGGTATTTTGAAATATTTTGGCCATGCACAAAATTACGTTTAAGTCGTCTTGTTATGGATAGAAAGAAAAGAAAACATGTTTTATTTGTTGTAATGTATACATTATAAACCTTATTCATGGCATATACAAACTATTTGAATTTTACTGAGTTTGTACGGATTGCAATAAATTTCTGATTCTGTATAAATTTGCATATTTTCTACTATTATAATTAAGGTCAACAGATTTGATTACAATAAAACCGTACATTCTATGCATTCTATACAGGCTCCCTTTTTCAATTTACACGTTATTTACAGGCTCCCTTTTCCGATTTACATGTTATTTCCAGCCTCCCTTTTTCTATTTACATGTTGTTTACAGCCTCCCCTTTTTTATTTACATGTTATTTACGCGTTTCCAGGTTGAATCACAAGAAATTTTCAGGCTATTTACAGTATTTGCAGGAACAGTTTACATGTTATTTACATGATCTTAGCCCTTGGCTTTGAAACATTTACAGTGTTTTCTTCCTCATTTACATGTTTCACTTGAAATATTTACATGTTTTTTACATGAAACCACCAAAACATGTAAAAGGGGAAAAATCATGTAAATTATTCTTTACAGTCTCTTTGATTATTTACATGCTAATTACATGTTATTTACATACTCTGTAAATTTTCAACTTTTCCAGTGAAATTCTTGGTAAGTCTGTAGGCAACCAGACTTTTTTCGTTTTCTTTTCCTTCTTCTTTATTTCTTCATTTCTACCTCACACTAAAACAAAATAAACTGTCATCGTGGTAAAAAGTGGAGGGGAGGGGGGAGCTTAAGCCCCCACCCCGGCTCCGCCATCCCTGGTTCAGTTCGGCACGTGCATGGCAAGAGCACGCCGTTCGAAGCCAAGTCGCCCTACTGCCGTGCGGAACGGTATTAGGCCTGCCGTGCGGAACGGTATTAGGCCTGCCGTGCTATAACTAGTCGCGCCGACTTTAATTCAGCCTGCCGAACTGAGTGAATGCATGGTTTCAAACGTCGTGCTACTGCCGCGCTTGAGTCGAAGTTCTCGGTATTCGCATTGAAACAGTTTACAAGACTAGAACACCGGATAAACTAAGCATATTGAAAACTTTATATTAAATTAAATTTTGAGGGTTCCGTCGACTGTCGAAGAATTCAAGCCCCTATGGAAACGGCAAAATTGCGTAATTTTACGGCCTTAAAAGGCGTTTTAGTTTGCCCAATATCGGGTCGAAATAAATACTTTGATTAACTTTTGGTCTTCTTCGATCAGTATTTGGAACAAAAAATCTGGGCAGTAAGAACGCGCGCAAGCAAACACAAACGTTTTTAAGGCTAGGTTAACTTTTTTGCATAACTGACGAAAATTGAAGAGTCTCTTCATAGAATGACTACTCGATATATTTCTAACAGTGTTGTTTTGTCGTTGTTGGTGCCTTCAATTACTTGGCCTTAATAGTCTCCAAATAATAAAGAAAGAGGGAAAATCGATGGTTAAACTGACAACCCTTTACATAACACATTACCTGTCGTGTATGTCACATTTCGTGCATTTATGTCATGAAGTAGACAAGGAGCAGTATGGGAGAGAAGAATAAAGAGAGCACACGGTGGACTTGTTGTGTGCTTCTTTCCGAACTAGTTTCCCTTCTCCAACTAGTTAAACCTCCTCTAATTTATGTACTAAGAGGACACGACATTGGCGACGAGGACAAGCACGGCACAAGATGTCTTTCAGCGAAAATGGCGCTTCAAATGCGATTCCTAAGTTCGATTGTCAATCGGATCCCGCCACGTTGGGACCGCGCTGGACGCGTTGGTTGACATCTTTTGAGTTATTTGCGGATGGCAAAGGTCTCATTATCACTGAGACTACAAATGCAAACACGAGGCTGCGAAGAAGAGCGATGCTACTCCATTTAGCAGGCCCAGATGTACAAGAAATCTTCTCTACTCTTGCGGATACCGGAGAAGCAACCGATTACGCCGCGGCTGTAACAGCATTGAATGGATATTTTCTTCCCAAAGTCAATACAGCTTTCGCCCGCCAGAAATTTCAGACTCCAACAAAAGGAAGGTGAGACTGTTTTGCAGTTTGTTACTCGATTAAGAAAAGAAGGAAAGGATTGCAATTTTGGTGCAGACTTTGACAACCAGATAAGAGACGCTGTCCTGTGTAAATGTAGGTCAGACTATGTAAAGCGCAAACTGCTTGAGGAAAGAGTGGAACTAACGCTCGCTCGCACATTAGAAATCCCAGAACAGTGTGAAAGTGTAGCCCACCAAATGTCTCATCTCAGTGTGAGTGAGCCAAATAAAGAAGATGCAAACAGGGTTTACGAAAGACCCGAGCGACCCGATGGTAACCAAAACCGAAAGAAAAATGGAATTCAGTGCTATCGTTGTGGGTCGAGTGGGCACCTGGGTAGAGATCCAAAATGTCCTGCTAGGGGTCAGACCTGTAGGAAATGTAAAAAGAAAGATCATTTTGCGAGCGTTTGCAAAACCAAACCAAAGAGACCAGGAGTTAATCAAGTGCAAGAAGAGCTAAAAGCTGATGGGGACCAAGTTGATTATGCCTTCAGAGTTACTAATGAAGCTCACTCAAATCTGCTCAAATTGTCTGTTGGTGGGGTAAAACTTGAAATGTTGGTGGATTCTGGAGCCACCAATAACATTGTTGATGAAGAAACCTGGGAAGATTTGAAAGTTAAGAAGATCAAATGTAAATCAGAAGCTGCTCCTATTGACAGGAAGCTATATGCCTATGCATCCAGCAAACTCCTCCCAGTAAAAGGTCGTTTTATTTGTGAAGTGTTGATTAGTAAAGGGAAAACTCAAGCCGAATTCCTAGTCATCAAGGGAAAACGAGTGCCACTCCTCTGCAAAGATACTGCAATGAAGTTAGGGGTGCTGAGAATAGGTGTCGACATCGCAACAGTTCCGGGAACCAGGCAGACACTGCAGTAACAATTCCCAGAAGTATTTAGCGGGATTGGAAAGTTGAAGTCTAAGCAAGTGACATTACACGTAGACCCAGAAGTGAAACCAGTTGCTCAGCCGTTAAGGCGAACCCCCTTCAATTTACAAGAAAAAGTAGAAAAGAAGATTCAAGAACTATTGGACTGTGACATCATAGAAGAAGTTGATGGGCCTACACCATGGGTGAACCCAGTAGTAATTATCCCGAAAGCGGATGGTGACATTCGTCTCTGCATCGATATGAGGCGAGCAAACGAGGCCATTCTACGTGGTCGACACCCCATACCAACTGTCGATGAGCTGCTACACAGCATGAACGGCTCAAGGGTTTTCAACAAGCTAGATTTAAAGTGGGGATACCACCAGCTGGAGCTTAGTCAAGAGTCACGCCAAATCACCACCTTCGTGACACACAAGGGCTTATACAGATATAAGCGCCTATTGTTTGGTGTGAGCTCAGCAAGTGAACTGTACCAACATGAGATATCCACCGCTCTGGCTGGAATAGAGGGCGTTGACAATATCTCTGATGACATCATTGTACACGGCCCAGACCAGAAGACACATGACCAACGCCTTCTCAAAACCATGGAGCGCCTCAGACAACATGGTTTGACTCTCAATGCTCACAAATGCTTGTTCAATGTGGACAGACTGGTTTTCATGGGAATTCTTCTGTCTGAAAAAGGAATCGGCCCGACAGGAGGAAAGAGTTAGAGCCCTGCAAGAAACAAGAGAGCCTGAAACCGTCAGTGAAGTTCGAAGCTTCTTAGGATTGGCTAATTACAGCAGCAGATTTATTCCCCATTTTGCAACCATCACAGAGCCATTGGGGAAACTAACCAGGAAAGATGTTCCGTTCCACTTTGGTCCCGAGCAAAAAGCTTCCTTTGAGTCACTTAAGCAAAGCATGGCTGAAGCAGGCACATTGGCATACTTTGACAAGAGAGCATCAACCAAAGTCGTTGCAGATGCAAGCCCAGTTGGTCTTGGAGCTGTACTAATGCAAAACCAGAATGGGGCATGGGTACCAATTGCAAGCCGCAGCCTCACAGAGTGTGAACGGAAATACTCCCAGACGGAGAAAGAGGCCCTTGCCCTCGTTTGGGCTTGCGAGAGGTACCACGCATACGTTTATGGAATGCGATTTGATCTGGTGACCGATCACAAGCCGTTGGAAGTGATCTATGGACCTCGTTCCAAACCTTGTGCCCGCATCGAACGCTGGGTAATCCGCCTACAGCCCTATGATTTCAGAATCGTGTATGCTCCAGGACAGAGCAATGTGGCTGATCCTCTCTCACGCTTGCTCAGTCAGAACAAACCAACAAATCATCAACATGGTGCTGAAGAGTATGTTCGATTTGCAACCGTCATCGCCACACCCGCACCCCTAACCACGAGAGAAGTTGAAGAAGCATCAGCAGTGGATGAAGAGTTGAAAGCCCTGAGAGAAGCAATTAAAACCGGTCGATTTGAGAAATGTAAAGTTTATGCACTAGCTGCAGGGGAACTGAGTGTGATCGGGCAGCTAGTCCTAAGAGGTACTCGTATCGTACTGCCAAGCAAGCTAAGGCCCCAGGCAATATCCTTAGCACATATGAGACACTTGGGAATTGTTGGAACAAAGCAGAATTTGAGAAGCAAGGTATGGTGGCCTGGTATTGATAAGGCAACAGAGAAGTTCTGCAAATCTTGTTATGGATGTCAACTGGTTGCACGTCCAAATCCACCTGAGCCGTTGACGTCAACGACATTGCCGGAGGGTCCTTGGCAAGACCTGGTTGTAGACCTACTAGGACCACTTCCATCCGGACACTCCATACTGGTTGTTGTTGACTATTATAGTCGCTACTATGAGTATGCCATCATGACATCAACCACCACTGTGAAAGTAATTGACAATCTAGAAGAGATATTTAGCCGCCATGGTCTTCCCATAACTATCAAGTCAGACAATGGACCTCAATTCATCTCTGGAGAATTCCAGGAATACTGTGTGCAGAATGGAATCGTCCATCTCAAGACAACACCGAAATGGCCCCAGGCCAATGGGGAAGTTGAACAGCAGAACGCCTCCCTGATGAAGAGAATTCGCATTGCCCAAGCTGAAGGGGTCGACTGGAAGAAGGAGTTAAGAAGATATGTGACGAAATACCGTAGTATTGATCACACCACCACCGGTAAAAGCCCTGCCGAATTGTTGTTCAATAGAAAGATGAGAGGGAAGCTGCCAGAGCTGCATGCTGATTGCCGTCTAGACCTAGAAACTCGGGATAGAGACACAGAAGTGAAGGCAAAGACCAAAGCATATGCCGACAAAGCAGCAAATGCGAAACCATCAGACAATTACAGTGGGTGATCAAGTACTTGTAAGACAAGAGAGAAAAGACAAATTCTCGACACCATTCAATCCAACGCCATACCGTGTGGTAAGCAAGACTGGCAACAGTGTCATTGTGGAGGCTCCAGGTGGGACCCAATACTTGAGAAACACCTCACATGCGAAAAGGTTTATAGCGGACGATCCTGTATCGACACCTGGGGCACCATCTGCTGGCCCAGACGAATTCGTCATACCTTCCACAATTCCAAGCCAAGTGTTAAGTGAATTGACACCGGCAGCACCTACCACACCACAGAGTGAACCTCCAACCAGGAGTACACTGTCAGCACAAACAAGTGCAGAGAATGGAAACGAGTCAGTTACCGCCCATAGTGATATGGCAATTGACCAAGCAACAGTACCTAGCACGTCAGCAACACCAAGGTTGACTCAGAGACCTCAGAGGCAGAGGAGACCACCAGAGAGATACAAAGACTATGTTTTGAAATTGTGAACTGATCTCCTGTGAGATGTTTACTGATGGACAAATCAAAGAACTTTGTGATTTTGTTTTTAAAAGTGTTGTTGAGGACGCTCATTCGGAGACAATTTAAACTTTTAACTTTGTTGACATGTTTATCGCATAAAGGCGTCTACCTTTAGAGTTGAATTTGTTTTCGCTATGTTTACGGTCATGTTCGAAGGATTGTTAGACTTCCTTTCCTCAGAGAAAAGGAGAGATGTCGTGTATGTCACATTTCGTGCATTTATGTCATGAAGTAGACAAGGAGCAGTATGGGAGAGAAGAATAAAGAGAGCACATGGTGGACTTGTTGTGTGCTTCTTTCCGAACTAGTTTCCCTTCTCCAACTAGTTAAACCTCCTCTAATTTATCTACTAAGAGGACACGACATTACACTGTCATATTTTTCGGCTCAATCCGCGTAAAAGGTACCGCAAAAGCTCTCGCGGTGGACCTTTTGAATATTAACCCCTAAAATGTACGACGAGCACCCCCGTTATTTTTATATGAGTCTCGATTTCAAACAGTCTTACTCTATTTTTGAAGAAGAGTTGCTTCCTTGGTCTGGCTGGATCACATTTCGTGTGTTTAATTGATTCGTTTTCCATCAAGATGAAAATCGAGATACATGCTAAAATTTACTTTAAAAGACCAGTCTCCTTTCGAATATTTGCAGACTAATCGAGTGTATATAAACGGGAAAGACAAACCCTGCTATTTCTTTATTATAAGCAAGTGTCTAAACCTCAATAATCTAGTAATTCCAATTGGAGCTAAGTGAAAATAAATATTACGTGACACCAGTCACGTAATACATGTAGGGTGTTTAGTCTATGTGAATTTGAACTTATATTTTGGGCTTTGTCTCTTGTTTTATGTACCTTGCGTGAAATAATGAAACAATGTTGTAATAACGACATGGATCAACTCTCTTTTTGTATATTTCCCACAAAGCAAGGCCTACAAATGGAACAAAAAACAGACTAGAGTGCTCAACAATAGAGTTCTTTGAACATACCGCATTATGCAAATTTGAGAAGAGACTGTCGCGAACTTTTGCATTTTACCTGTGTGAACCTCGATTACCCAGAAATGTTTTTCCATATTGTTATAGTAGAAACGACACTCTTTCGCACAGTACTTGTTTTAGTTCCATATCGGACATACCAAGATGCGTTTTAAGCCCGTAAAACTACGCAATTTTTGCCGTTTTCATAGAGGCTTATAAGAAGGCAATTCTTCAACGGACGACGGAATCCTTCAAAATGCTTGAAAAATTTAAAACTTTCTATCGTTAGATAGAAGAAAAGTAAAGCACTTATGCTTAGTTTACCCCGAGTTCTAGTTTTGCAAATTGTTTCAATGCGAATACCGAGAACTTTGTCAGTTTTCCAGATATTTTTTGCATATTTAATGAGGCAAAAAGCTATATTTTCGTTTTTTGCGAATTTCTTGAAGACTTTAAATTCTAAGAAAATCGAAATAATATTTTGGAAAGTGGCTCCCTAAAAGCGTTCTTTAGGCAAAGTTTCAGGATTTTCGATTTTTCTAACCTGGCCAGCCATTCTCGATATTTTCTGTCAGTGACTCTTAAAATTCTGAGAATTCAACCAGCTGATACAACAGTTACTTTGTCGCTGACCATGCCCCAAGAAATCATAAAATTAAGTTCGAATCGGCAGTGGGTTTCAAGGAACAGGAAAAGCTCGAGGAAACTTTGAGCCAGGTGAAAAGACGAAGAAATACCACTCTTGCTAAGCAAATGTGACACTGGAAATCCGAAGGTGAGTGTGGTTTTTCAGTTCAGTGAAAGATCAAGCAGATCAGATTCTAGTAGTCCAAAATGTATTGATATTAAATTGCCAAAATGAGGCAAGGGTCGGGTCATGTTGTAATACTCTGGTATGTATATGGATGATGTAGCAAATGGTATGAACATGTCAACTTCAAATTTGGTTTGTTTCTTCCACAGATATTATCTGTTATTAGCTCTACAGAAGATTCTGCTGTTATAGATATATATAATATCTCTTTTTTAGCTCCCCTCTCTTTAATTATTGAGACCTCTCCTATAGTGTTCCCCCCCAAAAAAACATGAACAAACCTTTTATGGTTAGGCAAGAGTTTAGTTTGCTTCAGAGATCCTCATCCCAAATTTATTTTTTTTTATAATAATTTACCTGTCGAAATGTGTAAGGGAAAATAACCATGGCTGAATTTGAGGCCCTTACCTCTTCCCACTTTAGTAAAGGAAGCGACTGCAACTAGCGAAACTTTATTCCATCACAATAACATAAATCAGTAAATAATAATAATTTATCATCCATGCAAATAACTGTGAACAAATAAAGAGACAGTTATTTATATAACTGATGAATGAATTAATTATACTAGTGGGTTTCCAAATGCAATGTGGAATCTCTACTTAAAACAAATCAGACATAAGAGGTGTATAGAGTTACATTAATACCGTCATAACAAAAATATCATAATCGTTTTATTAGCCTTTGAGAGATTATTTATTTCCTACCATTATTTACTATTCTTTGTTAATTTTCAGACCAAAACAGTGTTACTTAATTCCTGGAAGGATGACCATATATGGATAATTCAAATAGAAATGTTGCTCTTGCAGTTCAATAAATAATACTGAAAAAAAAGGAGATGGAGATAGAACCATCGTTAATAGTAAAGCTATGTGGTTGATGTTCTGATCAACCATGAGAAGTAGAAAGTGTGTGTTCAAGATGTGTTGTTGTACATGGTTGTATGGCAGGCTAAAGAGCCTTTTTACCCTGATGTAACACGAATTGTAAAAAAGCAATGACGTTGCATTATTTCCCATTCATCCTATTCATCCAGTTTTCTAAAAAAAAATCTTCCATAATCCATGGCATACCAATATGAATCACTCTCGATCTTCACATCAGGCACCTCTACATGTATACCAATGCCAAATACTAATTTTATAGTTACATTATTTTAGCTGTATTATAGTTTAGGTAATACCATGTACTCATATGGGAATACTGATTAGAAATAAATTGTTGTTGTTGAAAGCACCCTGCAAAAGGTTAAGCTTTATATGAGCTGGTTGAAAGGTATAAAATGAACCAAACAAATTATATTAACAAAAGCAGGGGGGGGGGGTTGGGTGACAAGATTGTGGGAATACCCTAATATCTAGTTTTGTAATGTCTCCAATCACAGAAGCTCAAGGGAGCAGGCTCTTCTTAAGCCTGAATGTACAAAAATCATCATCAGATGTTCCAAATAAGCTAATTAAAATTGCTACAGAGCCAGTATTGAAGCCTCCAGCACACATATATAACCACTCGATAACAACTGGCAAAGGACTGTTAGTTTTATTCTCCGCATTTACCGGTGGTAACCAATTCAAAAGCCAATTGCTACCCTTTACCCTGGTTACCACTGGTAAATAGTGCACAATAAAAGTTGATTGATTGATTTAACTTGACAGTTTAATGATCTGTTGATTGTGTAAGACCCTTTTTTGTAAAAAAAGAACAGAATGGTGTTATTTGAAAAATTCGAATTATGGAGGACACAAAAGATCATATGAAAGTGAGCACCTTTATTACATCCTTGCAAGGAAAGATGAGCAAACCTCCAACACAACAAAACTTTCCAGAGTTCAACAGATTTTTATTCTGCTGCTCTTTACAAACCTATGTAAATAACCAGGAAGTAAGCGTAAATAGTACTTACCACTATAGGAGATTTTCCCTTCATCTATCAGCACGGCTTATATTTAAATTCTCTGGTCAGTGAAATTTCCACGGCTGATTTCCATAAACGCTTGTGTGTGTGCATAAACTAATTAACCGCGCGGCCATGGGCCGAGCGCGGTTCATGTTCTACCCTTGGTTTATTTATTTATTTTTATTTATTTTTTGTCGGAAACCAGACGCAGATCTCCACTCGGCCAACTTTGAATTACGCAATTTGTAATGTTTACTCGCCAAACCTTGTTTCTTCAGGGTCAACAAAAATCTCAGATTGCAAAATCACGCCGAACCTTCACGTTGCAAAAAAATCTCTTCAAAACCCTGACATCGAAGCGATATATCACTTTAGCGTTAATAGCTACCACAC
Organism: Orbicella faveolata; assembly: GCF_042242905.1. Taxonomy (NCBI): domain Eukaryota; kingdom Metazoa; phylum Cnidaria; class Anthozoa; order Scleractinia; family Merulinidae; genus Orbicella; species Orbicella faveolata. Next base: position 23,242,947 of record NW_028301563.1, read on the forward strand.
ATCGGCAGAAGGTAAATCTATTCCTTAACAATCCAGCTTTATCGTGCTAAAATTTCAGCGAAATCGAACAAAACCAGAATTAATTAGAATTTTTTTTGTGACCTCACTCCCCAGACTTGACCTAACATAGGGAGCCACGGTCGCCCATAGCAACCGAAAAACACGAACATAACAAAGCCGACGTTTCGGCCAAAAAACTCCAGAATTATCGCCTGAGAGCTTAAACTTGAATGGGAACATCTTTTTCGAACTTTTTTCAACTCATTTAGACGAAAGAATGGCCTCGGCGGGCTACAAAAATGACCAAGAGAAAAAATAGAACAAGACAGCGGAACAAACCGATAATATTTCACCGCGTGGCTTTCGGCACGAAAACGAAAATACAGCTTACTTCTGGGTAAATTCAGCCTTAGAAGCCACCAACTGGTCCCATATTACTTTCTGTATCCTTACAAATGTCCTGACTTCCATCTCCGAAAGATTTTGCCCCAATTTTGAGCAAATAAACATTTCGCCGACAGCGACCGCCATTACAGTGGCTTGCATACTAAATTAGCTAACTTGACAAAATTCTCCCGAGGGGGGACGATGTGACGAAAAGAGCTGAGAAATGCCCTGTAATTGGCTAATGATGAGATCTTCCCACTGTCCAAATTTGGTGAGAATCGAAAGTAACGCCAATTTTCTGTCACGTTTTCAATCTGTAGCCACTGGAGTGACCAAAATCGATACATCGGTCGGGATAGAGTTTCATTATTAAATTACATGACTTGTGTGACTACTTTGCTAGCCCTTTACTCGTGGAAAACACCAATCAAATTTAATCATGTCTTTAAAGAAAGAAAGCTGTTGTTAATAGTGTTATTATCGTGTGGTTCATATCGTTCATGCCCATACATATCCCGAAGAAAGTTCTAGATTAGGACCATTACGTCATCGGAGATTTGTCAACGGCTACCACTGATGGTGCAATAATACAGTTTGTGTTGATCAAGTTATGTGATGTCTACAGTAACAAAAGAATCATCAATGACTGCTTTGAAATGTGCACTACGTTCCGACGGTAGTGCTAAGCAAACAGTTAAATTTTAAAAGCGCGGTTATGAGATCTAAAAGATCTTCTTGTTTTACCTTGTCATCAATAGACGTAATACATGTAGTATCCTGATTACTTTGCTTGAAAGCGAATAAGTAAAGAGACAACAAGAACACAACTATCGATCCCTGACTTTTTCTGGACGGTCCACCACAAAATGCACAACGAAACCCGTTGGTAAAATATTAGACAAGCTTGCAATCGTGTTTGAAGCGGCGACGGCATTCAAGGCCGCTTTATACCGCGTTGTATTCTCTTTTTAACTCTAAATCACCTATCTTCAGCGAAGTGAAAACACATGTCAACGCTTCTTCGATTTGTTTACCTGAAGGATAGACTCTATTCCTCTCTCCCCTCCCTCAGGATTAGTTTCTTAGCATGAGCAGATGTGCGGACCAAAATTACGCATGCGCTACCGGATGTCCGTGATTTACGGACATCCGGTGATGGCTGCTACCAGAGCCCTCCATTTCTCCGACCACGTGACCAAAAAAAACGGAGGCTCTGCGGACGAGAATGAGGCGTACAACACTTGAAATTAACAAAGGTTGTCGTCGTGAAAAGTTAACACGGATTCCATGATTTCTAGAGGATGAAATCACATACAAACGAACGTACCGATCGCGGTATACCAACACAGAAGGACGTTAAGCGTTTTCGGAACGGGTCGGTCTGCAAGCCTTACGAGAGATCAATTTGCGAGTGAACATTTTGAGTGAATTTATCAAGAATCATGTACCAGAGGAGCTATCAACTGAGGCTATCAACTCTTCAACTCGATAAAAAGCATCTTCAGAAGCGTCATGGTATTTTTAGACGTGATCGCGAACAAAGTAGAATCCCAGCACGAACTCAAGGAAGTCTGAGTAGCAAGAGCAGAAAGGTTAGAGAATTTGTTTACGAATGTATCTGTTCGTGTACGCCTAATTAAAACGCTCTGAGAAACTTCGTAAAGTATAATAAAGTTAAAATCTCGAACTAAACGATATTCTCTCGTTATTTTCTTGTAACAGAGCTATGTGTCTTTACAAGAATGAAACCCATGTAGCGAATTATTGTACATTTAAGCTTAAAGGAACTGATGTATGTTGACCCCAGCAAAACAATTCTTGGCTTGCACTGTCACGCAATCCTGACGCAATAAAAAAACTATTCGAAAACCATTTAGTAGATAAAGTCAAAGAATTGTGAGGAGATTAATAAAGATGACACTTCTCTAATTTTTAAGTCTGTGCGTTTTCCCAAACCTTAGATATTCGTCGAAATATTTTGCACCAACTTACAGAGCCCAGTATGAAGCCGCCATGTTGGTGTACCTCCGCGGTACACCAACATGGCGGCCGGAAAATAGTGTAAACATCTGTGACTTACTTTGGGTATCTAGGCGACTGATTATCTGTACTGAACAAAAATGCATTTACATAAGCACTTTCCCTAATACTCTAACTTCTGGATGGGCTGAAAATCACAAGATAAGTATATGTTTTTCAACAAACGCGTTCGTAGGTCTATGTCACGCACCGCCATAACTCTGAAATTCAAAATGTCTCGCTTGCTTGAGAAACGCAAACAACAACAACAAAAACAACAACAACAACAACGATAAAGGCTAAGGAAAATAGACTGAAACGTGTACAGGTTGATATAAAGACCTTGACTAATTTCACGCCCAAAGGCCTGCAAACGAGTAATAAGCTATTAATCGATTCCAAGAGATTCAATCAAAGGCAGAATAACTTGAGCACATCGATTCGATTGAATTTCGTAGGACTCCAAATCCAGAGCATTTAGCTCAATTACACGCAGCAAAGCGTCTAGTTATTGTTAATTTGGCACCAAGCTCGGTCGAAAGTGATAATGTGTACTTAAGAAGCACGTTAACTAAGACATACTTCATATAAAACTCAATATCAACCATATAAGTAAAAGTACCAAAAAATATTTAATAAAAAAAAAGACATGGCTTTTTGTCCTTGTTTTTTTGACTTTTTTTTTTTAATAGCATCAACGATTTTAAAATAAACATGAAGCGATAAAATGTTTCCCTGCTGCATGATTTAGGCCATGCCATGCAGTATTCTGCCATTAGTTGATAGACATATAACTGATATCTAGAAACGTTGTTCCGGCGTGCTCACAAGTACAAGATAATCTTCACAAAGTAATCTAAGTAATGACAAAAAATAAAAGATGCTTAAATTAAATTAAAAAAAAAAAAATTAAAAAAACGAAAGTGTTGGAGCCTCTTTTGTGAATCCATCACTACTGATGTTTATGATTTTTCTCTTTATAAATACTTGAATCTGATGTTTTGCTTTAGCAACACACGAATTATAAGTAATTTAATTCCTTTCTGCTTATTCTCTTCAACGTTTGTTTTCAGTATAGTCGCATTTTAATCGACATCAACCAGTCACTAGTTCGACTGAAATGGCACCAGAAAGAGTTCATTTACTGTGCAAATGTAGTTTCTTCCACTACTCTCTGCAACATAAAGGCGTAATGGCGAGAGGACCAACCTGAGTAAACAATTATAGATATTGCTGCGATTGAAATATTTTAAAACTGAAGGGACCTGCGCTTTGTTTAGGCATAAAAAGGTAGGGAATTAATTATTTTCATACAAACCGTATAAAAATACCAAGATAACACCAATAATAATCAGCAAGTCGGTGATAAAAGTCTTCCTCATTGTGATTCTGAAACAAAGCAATAAATGTAGACATCAAAAAACAACATTTCCAGCTTTATTTTTATACGTGAGATAGGTCATGACATGAATCAGTTTAAATCTGTACCTGAGAGACGCTAGTCTTTGGCTATGATTAAAAACGAATACGTTCTTCTTCTAAATGGCAATACCAGAATTGTCGTACGTGAGAAAACTGCATCATTTAAGGACGGAAGCTTAACAGGATTCAAAATTTGGTCAGTGCAAACAATTCGTCTAAAGTAGAGCTGGCAGGAAATTATTAATAATGCGGCTTGACAGCTTTCAGAGCAGATCCTCTGTTATGGCTTGTCACTTTGACGTAACTCAATCCTCGCATCCTGCTTTTTGTTTGGTTGGTGTTAAACGTTTTGTTTCCCATCTCGTAATATGATGGCAAAAATAAGAACTTTTCAACTTTTGTTCAAACAATAAACCTGCACTAAATGAGGTGAAATTCTGCTCGAAAAAGACGAAAATTTCACTGTCCCTTTTAAAACATAAAGCCTATAAAAATTAGAAAAAGCATAATGTTGTGTAACTGAAATTAAACAACAAAACGTATATTAAATAAAGAGTTTCCAAATCTTTTGTATAATTTTCTCGTAGATATTTAAATAAGGTAATAGCAATATACTTTCATTTTCTGAAGTAAAGTGGCAACTCACAAGAAATTCTCATTTATCAGAAAATCAATTCCTTTAAAATTCAAAATTGAAAATCGAAAGAAATTAAACACCATCTGCTTTACGAGGGCCATTTAATTAGTGACGTCAATGTCGCTGTTTATTTTTCGTGTCAACAATGGACAGAACAAATGGAATTAAAATCAACAAAGGCGGCGCGGTACTTCTTATGTGTATCACTTTTGTTTCATATGTAGCTTTTATAAAATTGTACATTGGATCAGTCAGTTACCATTTCCGGAAACAATTCTCGAAAATTTATTTATGTAGTGATATGAGATAGTTTTCGCCCAAGAGTTAATTGGTGACCCCGATATCTTCGCATTTATTACCGAAAGAGCAATTTCTTTCTCACTGTCTCAAAATATTCAGGTGTCTGTGCTAGAACAATCATAGCAAAACATGAATAATAATCAAGCTCGTCAGTATGTTTTCGACTTCTTCCATTCCAGAGATATTTCGTTCAACTTTCAAGAAGCAATTATGTAATGATAAAGGTTGTTATACATGTTTCTCATTAAAGGCAACAGAGGTTCTTTTTAGTTCTCTCCGTTAAGAATGTTTGGAATCCTTATTTACATAAATACATCTGACAAGAGTGGCAAAGATATAACAACATAGGTGTTGTTTAACCACCCACATCTAGCAGAAACCAAACGGATAATTCCTGGATATGGAAAGAATTTCCTTGATGCTCTTAAAAGAGGAATCGAGCTTTTGTACTGGTATTCATTAACTGGGTAAGACTACATTTACAGAGTTCGGCTAAATTCTTGCGTAACAAACCCCTTGACAATGGACTGTGCTTATAATTTCGTTTATCAAGATTTTATCGCATTTTTTTCTTGTTTTTACAATTATGCAGTTTTGAACAGCATCGATGAGCAATATTCTTGTCCCCTCAGAAAATCACTTGTAATGCCATGGATTATGATGAGAATTCATCGTTCTATTAATAGCACAAATTTCTAGTGTTCCCTGCCTCTACAGAATAATAATAAATAAAAACAACAACAACAACCACTACAACAGCAATACCCTTAAATCTTTGCTCTACGTACGTTTCCCACGTTTAGGCACGTTGCTCTTTTTCCACATGACAGATAGACAATTTTACTCCTCCACAGTGCCAGGTAAGGCTGATGAAATTAACTGATGAAATTGTAAAAGTTTGCAATTGGCTTTTTTCCTAGACCACATGCAGGCGGTACCATAAGAATCCAGCGTTTTGGTTGGTTCATGTAACTAACAGTGTTTGTTTCTTATCTCAGACTATTGTTACATTATTTGCAATGGTTATGCAAGCGAATGGATCAGTGCCAAAGATTGAAATTAAAAGTGTAAATGTTTTAATTTCCTCTTTTGTCAATAATATGACATCATAATTTGAAACTTTGCTTCCGCTCCAAAGTTAATCACGCAGATTCAATGTTGAGGTATTGACATCCTTGTTGATTTTGGTGATTTTCAGTAAAATTAATAAGTTTAAAGCCACGGATTACTGATATTATAAGTTAACAGTTATAGGTGTCCGTTTTCCCTTTAGAGCTCCTGGAGCCCCAATACCGTGACATCATTCTCCATTCTTACAACATCGAATATGTTCTCTACCAGCCAGTGACGTTTAATTAAAAACATTTCTTGTAATCAACAGTTTTCCAGTCTACTCTGCCCCTTTTCATCCACTTCACTAAACTGTATCCCCCCACCCCCCCCCCCCACAATATCCCCCCTCCCGTCTAGAGCACAACACTCAACTTCACTCCACTTCACTCCAAGCCACGCCACGCTACGCTACGCCACGCCACGCCACGCCACGCCACGCCAGGTTACGCCATACCACACCAACGCCACGCAACGCCACTCCACGCAACGCCACGCCACGTTACGTCAGGCCACGCCACGCCACTGCACGCCAGTCCAAGTATCACAATTTTCAACTATCTACATCAAACATGTGTGGGTCGACATTGAGGCTCGCAGTAGTCAACGTAATTGAAATTAGCGACAGCCAAACATAAGCATGTATCGATTATTAACATAATTTTCATAGGTGAAAATAAGAATTGAGCGCTAAATTCACCACGCTAGGCGATGCATATAACATTTCTGAAGCTTGGTTAGTAAGCTCGCCATCTTTGTCATCTTGGCGAGTAAACATGGCGGACAGTTGCTGAATGAAATTTTCGTTTACTCGAAAGACATCACTCCAAGCCCAGAATATTTGAAAGGATGGAGAATTTCTAAAGTGACTCTTATTGCCCTTAGACAAAAAATGTTTTCAAAAACTCGTATTCGAGGCATCTAAGAATCGTAAACGCAGACAGCGCAGTGTTTCGTTGGTCGCCAGCAGGTCAGATCGAGTGACCGAAATTTATTATTCTTCAGACTGGAGCTACTCTTGTTTAGACGGTGTGTACAACTGTGAATGAATTTATTTTTCGCAGAGTTTTGCTTGTTTGTTTTAATGGCTAACTCAATGAGTAAATTGATTCGCATTTAAGCTTACTACGGCTGTATATGAAAAAACAAACAAATAATTGTGTTTGTAGTTCTTTGTTTTAGTACGTTTTGTTATACTAACCTCTTACCAACCGAGCGCGAAGGCCGTGCAGGGGAATATTGGCCCGAGGTCGTGGTAGTACGGACCGAGCGCAGCGAGGTCTGTACAAAAACGACGGAGGGCCAATATTCTCCTGTACGGCTCGAGCTAGCTAGGTTAGTAAGTAGTTAATTATATGGCACTCGGGCCATGCTTGTTTAAAACGTACTTCCGGTCACTTGAATTCAAAGGGCTTCCGCCGTAACATGTTTTTGATGACGCGAGCAACTCAGAAAGAACGAGCTACCATGAGTTTAATTTGGAAACAAGTTTATCGAAGGTAAATCGTGTTGACGTTCTTGACGGAATTTGACAGAAGTCTCAACAGCTGCAGGTTGTTGAAATTCGGAAAAGGGTTTCTGTCGATCCCAGAATATTTTAACTTGCGCATCACAAAATATTGATGAAGAAAAGTCAAAGTTGGTTATTGTGAAAATCGTTCAAACTTGTACACAGCTGACGAAGAAGCAGCCTTAAAGTGAATCGTCCTCGTCATTCTAGATAACAATTTGACGCTTCTTTTCATTCTGGACAATTCTGCGCTGAAAATTGGAAATTGTTGCTGGCTCGTACTCTTCTCCACTTTACCGGCGTGTGTTCATAAAAAAATTTGGACAAAAGGTGGTCAAGCTCTCTCGCAGGTAGGCTTTCAATTATTTCATTTGTCATACCGTTACCTTCCAGCTGCAGGTGGTGGAGAAGAGTGTTTATATCAGTAGCCGTCTTTATATTTGTCTCTGCACGTTTTCGTTTGTTTATAAAATCGTCTTTGGCCTCCTGACTTTCGCCGATGCCTGTTTCAGTTTCTACATTAGACGTTTCCAGGACGATAAAATTCGCTTCGTAACGTCTTCGTGACGTCTTCCTCGTCCATGTTGTAAGCTCTGTAAAATCTCAATCTTTTAGGTAGTTTCTTTGCGAAGAATGAGAGTATTTACAAGTTTTCTTTTCGTAGTTTTAGTTGCAAATCTTGAATTTGCCGGCTTTCGAAAACAAAAAAATACACAGCTTATGACCGTTTCCATGCAAACGGTCCGTATCCCGACCAAGATAGAACCAATTAGAACGCTCGGGTTTACCTCAAGACTATCTTGCCATATAATAGCGGAGCTTCAGCGCGCGAAGCGCGCCAGCGAAGCACCATGGGTAAGTAAAATTGGTAACCCATCAAGCCGAGAAAATTTGGTTATGACGTCAGCGTACGAGCGAGCGAGCGAACGCCGTCCGTACAGACTCTGGGGGAGGGGGAGGGGCGTCTCGCGGTAGCCCTCACGGGGAAGCTAGGGAATGCCATCTGTTCTGGGCGGGACTCTTCAGAAAAGTCAGGGAAAAAAAAAACTTATTTCTATTTGTTATGTTAACAAACGATCGGAGGGGTTGATCTAACGTTTTCAAGATAGGGTTTAACTGAAGCAGAACGTGAAAGAGAACGGCAGAGAGCAAGGATTGACAGCCAAAGAAGTGGCGAAGAAGATCGCGAAAGAGCGGGCCAAGGCTAGAAAGGAGGCGAGATAGTACTGAACAGTGCTGTGAATTAGATCGAGTTAGGGCTAGAGAAAGGATATGAAATAATACCGAACAATGCCGTGAGACAGAGCGAACGACGGCTATAGAAAAGAGCTGGAATACCCGAAAAATTTACTCAGAAGACTACACAACTTCGCGCGTCGAGCTAGATGTGATGTGCGCCGTGCAAGAAGTCACAAGATTTCATCAGGTGATCAACAAGAGAAATCGAACGTGTTTCTTGTGTTTAGAGGAAAAGACACAGCGGGAAAAGAGTAGTTGATTCGTTGATCTATCGAAAAGATTAGTTCAGTTCAGTCTTCGCAACTTTTGCTGGAAGTTTCTGCCCATAGGATTCAAACTGAAGTGAACTGCCAAATTGTGGTAAGCGACTTTTTTACATAGAAACTTTCGCGTTTTCCATAAAAATTATGTAGTTGCTTCGGCGAGATAAGCTTAGAAGTTAAGCTTATATCTTCAATAGGAGTTTTAAAGTCTCCCTGATTATCTGATTTGGAACCATACTGGGAGAAATTTGATAAATTTCAAACAATAAGACTAGAGTCGTTGTTGAATATAAAGTTGCATACTGTAAACAAACAAGCTTAGTTTTCTGTTGTTTTTCGCCGTATACCGATAACCTCACGTCTAAAAGTAATAAAACTGTATTTGTAAATACTGCCAGGCGAGTTTTGAAGTTTTCTTTGTGTTAGTAAGGACAGCCGCTTTGTAGACTGCTATAATTTCTTCTTCTGTTTACCTTTGGAAGAAGGAAAACCATCGATTTGCTACCCTTGACAGCTTTTGACGCTCGTATGTTGTCATGCATACTGCGTTTACAAATTATGAGGACTTCCTCGTTTTGTTTGGTTAATTTATTGGGTTTAGTGAAATGTTTGGCTGAATTTCTTTCAAGGTTGTTGGTAAAAGACTAGTAAAGCCACGGCCGAAAAAAGGACTGCAAAGCCGTCGGCGAAAATAATATTCAAATTACGCTTTGGCGCGAATAATTATTAAACTTGAACACCGCAAGTCTTTGAGATTTTGGACGTTTTCCGGCTTCTAAATGCATTTGTTGGCTTTAACTGGAATGATAATCAATCTTAAACGAATTTTCTGTAACATTTCTGGTATCCTTCGTTTGATTCAGGTGTAGTGATACCCATATTGACTCCATATTGTGTTTATGTAGTTTTCCTCGGTTTTGTTGTTGTTGTTGAAATGTCGAGTGGATGATTAGTATTACACTAGGCTTGCTGGTGCAGCAAGTATGGAATATAATTTTCCAAAATAGTAAATCCATATACTCTTCTGAAACGTGGTAAATTGCTAACAGCACCTCCATATTCCCCTTTTGCACATGAACATGAACTATTTTTTCTACATCAATCAGTGACCCTGCATGCAGAGAAAGCTCTACACGGAGACGATCATTGGTGCCACTGCATTTGGGGATACACGGTCCCTATTTTTTAATTTTTTGGGGGCTTTTCGTGTTCAACTTTGGTGCATGACTAGGATATATTTTTTATCCATTTAGCTGTAATTTTACTGATGTCTTAATTAAACATATCTTGGATTTGGTTGACCAAATGCACATATGCATCAAAACCTCCGAGTGTGTTCAATTGTCTACATGTAGTGAAGGCAAAATATGTGTAGATGGTGTAACTTACTTATAGCTTACTGATTAATTTTTGACATAATTTAATTACAAAATTATATATTTGATGGGGTCACCCAGTAGTTAACATTCCCTGTAGTCCACAATCTTCGTGGAGAAAAAAAAAACACATCAATTATTGAAGATGAATTATAAAATTATTAATGGTAGCCCACATGTAAGTATTCATCCACAAAGTGTTATTTTTACCATTAATGCCAGGGGGGGGGGGGGGTTCATTGTGAATGTTGCAATGTTGCAATGGATCTCATTATATTCCTGTATGCTGTTCTTAATACTGTACAGCTGTCATACCTTTAACTGTATCTTTTTACAGTCACTTTTGGGAAGTGTCTTAAGGCTATGTAGAATTCCAGTATTTTTTAAAAGGTAGACAGTATTAATAGCATATTTTATGAAAAAAAAAACTGAACTATTGATGGATGTACAGCATGAAGGAAAATAGCAATGCACGATTATGTTACAAAATACATGTACAAATTCACGCCACCACTGAGTCAATTGTAAACATTGTAATATTTAGATTTAGCCAAGCCTAAAAGTGGAGCTCCTGGGCCGGGTTGCTCAAAGCCCGAGTAAGCTAACCCAGGATTTTGAGGTGAGTTTTGTAACTTTGCGTTGAGGTTTTCTGTTTATAATGTCTGGCCTTCTGTTTTGAGTTTCAGTAATCTCAAACTACATAAAACATAAGCAGTGAAAAACATTAGTACACCTTCTGAACAACCTGGCTCTGATCAACAAGTTCACCTAGCTTGAGCCCATGATCCAATAGAAAACCAGTACTTTGTCAGCGGTCAACTTTTTAAAAAACATGTGACCTTGATGAGCTCTTAACCTGAGCCCATGATATGGTCACATACTACTGGTCAGCAGATACCTTGTTTTGACAGCTGTCAATTGACCATGACATGGATGTCCAATATCATACATGTACGATTAAACTATGGCCACCATGTTCTGCGGCGTTGGCTTTGTTGGGTGCACCCGCCATGATCCACACTGCTAGACATGTCGACCATGAAAAACTAGTTCTATGGTTTTCTATTTGTACACGTGCATGTGGTTCTGTTTCTGTAGTTATGGGGCTCCGCTTGGCAACAGCCACTGGCCAAGCTCTGCTGTAAAGGTGGCTGTGTCATAAATAATTGTTTCACAAAAAATGGAAGGAAGCAATTAGTTCATGGTTAAAGGTTACTGTATACCTTTGAGAGGTGTTTTGCATCCAAGAGAAGTAATGCTCCCCTTTTGCACTGTACTGTAGATACCTAAACCCCTATATCAAATTAAAGCTTATAGAGCTGGTTATCAAATGAGCCCAAGAATTTTGAAATAAAATAAATTATCCAATTATCCAGGCCCCCTAATGGGAGTGTCCAAATCACCTTTAGAAAGCTACAGGTCAGTGCAATTTTTTTGCTAATTTACTATGTTACTCAGGTTCTAGACCCAAAGTGCTTAAACAATTTGTCTGCATTTTGCCATATTCAATTTCAGTGAAAATAAAAGTTACAGAACAATTTTGAAATAGGATTAAAAAAAATATACGAAGTGATTGTACAAAAATCACTTTTGGGAAAAAAAAATTCAAAATAAAATATCCCCTGACATGTTTTTGTTGTTTACATGTCAAATTAGCTATATCACGTAGATGCATGAAACTTCAAAAGGCATATGGTAACCCTAAAGACACAGCATTTACGACAGAGTGATTCTAAACTATATCCTTATTCTAGATCTAGACTACACAATTATATCACTGTCACTCAAGACTGCATAACCTTCATGATCTAAAGGCAAGGACAAGATCAGATCTACTGATGTTTTCAAAAAGAGGAAGCTTGGGATTGCATAACCCCAGATATGCATGTTTGCTAAGATGACTTGACATCCCAATTTGTTTATTTTATTTTTTTTAACCAGCACATTCAATACAGATTAAGGACAACAAAAGAGAAGCCACTAACTGGAATGCAAACAGTTTTAAGACCTAAATGGAAGATCAAGATTTCTTTTATTATTTGGACCAGGACAATAAACATTAACTGAGAAGAAAGTTGAAGCCACTAGATGGAATGCAAACAATTTATAGACACTGCAAAAGTGTTACTCTTTTCTTTTCAGTCCAGACTGAAGTGTCATCATGTTCAAGATCATATATTTCATGAAAAGGTTACAAGGATCATATTTGAAATAATTTTCCTAATAAGCCTATTGCAGTAGTGGACGACATCGCCTCAGCAAAGACAGGAAGATTTTCCAGTGTCATTTGTTGATTGCAATTATACAAATTAAGTAAGAAAGATACCAAATTTACATTCCCCAGACCTGCTAATTAAACTTTGACAATCCTACCTGCAAGACAACTCAGAAGACTTGCATAAACTCTTCAGATCACATGAAATACATCAAATGAATGGTTCTTGATCCTTCTCAAACAGTACTCAACAATTAATAACACAAGATGCAACTATGGTACTGACAAACATGATGCCTGCACTGACCTTTCATGAAAGCATATGCATTGCTGATGAAAACTTTAAATAAACAAAAAAGCAAATGACTTTTAATTAATTGAATTAGGAAAAAAGTAGACATAGAGTTCTAGAGCTGGTATTTTTGGTTTGCATTGTCACACAAAAATTAATTCGAATTGACCATTCAGTGGATAAATTCAAGACATTGTGATGTTATAGGAGATAAATAAAGAAGCAAAATGTGCTTGTTTCCAGACAAAACAAGCTAAGGAATAAATTTATACCCCTCTTATGCCTGATGAGGGTAAAAACTTTAATTGGTGGCTCTTTAGTGTTGGATTTTAGAAAATGATCATGTCATGTGCAAATGAAGATTATCCTTGAGGTCAGATTGGGTAAGATTTGAGTCCTAGATCGAATTTTGGTGGTTTTGCTAACCTTGGTATCATCTTTGGTTGAACTAGCAACTCAATTTATTTTAGCAAACAGTTACAATCCCTTGGGCCCAGTGGTTCAATGATCAAAACACCTTGGAAAGATTGACCATAATAAATGCAAATGTTTGCTAGCTAATTTTGCAATTAGTTGTGGCAAACAGTAAACACCTCAAATTTTCCGCTGTTCCTTCTCAAATAAATTTGCACTTGATTCACATATTACAAAATATAATGGAAGACTTCTATTTTCATCAATATCATTCGTCGCTTTTCGTCATTGTCAAAATTATTGTAATGAAACAAAATAATGAAAGTACTGATTTGGATCGTTTGTGCTTGAGTGATTCAACGGCAACTAGTCGTGTCAGCCCAGCACATTGGTTTGTAAAAAGTTTTCTCACGTTAAAAATATCCCAAACCCTCTTCGCTAGTGTTTAAATAGCCTGTAAGAGCAATTATCTAATTTCTTGTATAACCGAAATAGAGGATTTATTTTGAGACCGGTCACAAAACAAATTTGTTCCATGACCGACAGAAACTTATCTGTTTCTGTGGTTTCTGTGGTTGTAGATCTCGCTCATGATTGGTTATAACACAATAAACATTCCAGACATATTTTAGGTGTTCACGGTCTTGTGAGTTTGACTGTAAGGCTCTCCAATAACTGCATAGGTACCATGCACTTCAATTGTACAGTCTTATAACAGTGATTGGCCATTTTAGGGACTACACATTATAGTACATTGGCCAAAATACAAATAGTCCAAAAACGAAGAACAGTCTAGAAAGTAAATTTAACAAAGCCTGCAATGATTACAGAATGATTAAGCCTTGTTATTGTTTTATTCAAGCAACACATACTTAGCATAAGCTTTTGCTGACAAGGATAGTACGAATCTGGAACGATATTCCCACAACTCTGGTTACCATTGTACTATCTAGTGAAACCACAACCTGCATGCCTCTTGTATGATTTGTTTATCAAATAGAGCCAATAAATTGTATCCATTTTAGCATTCTGCAAACAGAATAAGAGTGGACATAAATAAATAAACAAATTAATTATTCAAAATTATTTCATTAAATTACTGTAACTAACATGATAGCCACCTAATTTGTTATAAACTACAACTAGATTCTAACCCGGGACCTACAGAAATTTGATTACCTATGGTATTTTGAACTTTAACTCCCAACAATTAAGTACATTGTATATGGGAGTAGACTCTTTTTCCTTTACGTTCTAAAGATACTAATTTATGCACTGCATCATTTACTCTGTACAGATGATACTGCTTACAAAATTCCAACAGTTTAGCTGTTCTATATATTAAAACGATTCTGTGGTTATTTTGAAAGGGTCTGTACTGTAAAATATTCTTTGATGGCCTATGTAATTGCTGTGGAGCAAGCGTAGCGAGCGAGCAGCAACATAAACAGGATTTAAGAAGAATATATAAAAGGGGATCCACATTCTCGAATTCACCACTTTTTACCAGAATGCATCGCATTTAACCAGGAAGCACTGCGCCACTTTTTACCAGAGTGCGTTGCGCCACGAACTACAGGAGGATGCCTTTTTGCGTGGATTCCAGTGAGAAAGATAAGTGGTTGTGTTTTGCTCTGATTTACCTGTAAAACGATGTGAAGGAGATTGTGCCTGCTTTCACAACTCTTGCTTTTGTTCTTAATGCATGCAGTATGTGACAGTTTGTAAATCTGGACGATTAATTGTGACATCTTAACTTTAAACTTAGTATGTCATTTCTTAGCAGTCTCGCCTACTTGGCCGAATTCTTAAATGAAGAGAAATCGTCGCTCCTAAAGCTTGCAGAATAAGTGAAACAAACGAAAACCGTAGAACACGCTAATTTCACATATGCTGCGATCTATTCCTTTTCATTCAAACATGAATTTAAGCTGAAGCTTTAGCATTTTCACACATCGCGATGGACGCGTCCTCGACACAGTCTGTCAACATTCTTGAGACATTTAATACGTATCAATACAGAATTTATAAGTTAGATTTCTGCTCCTACAACTTCCACATCTTTCGATTTCCGCGATCTGGTAAAGGGGAGATTGATGTGTATCTTTTTATGTTCAAACATGGGTCAGATCACTATGCGCTTTTTTGTCACGATCCCTTGTCACACCTCGCCATCCATGTGTCATCATGCATGAAGTTGTAGATGAATCACTGCGTAAAATATGTCACTATCAATAGAGTGTGCCGCAGCATTATTATCTTTTAGATACCCTGGTTTAGTAATGTACAAAGATGTTCCGATTTCACTTCCACTTTGCTGGCAATCAAATTGAAAATGGTCAGTGTAAAACGCAGACTGCGGACTACAAACCGGGGTAAAATGCAGACTGAGAGTAAAATGCAGACTGCAGACTACAGACTTCATAAGTACATATCGTTTTATAATAATAGTATCAGGCGCTGGTCTTAAACATGATTATTCAGGCTAATTGCAGTGAAAGACTGTACTCCGGTCAGCTGAGTCGCGCTCCGGTTAGACTGAATATCACTCCAGTTGGCCTGGATATCACTTAGGTTAGCCTCCAGTTAGCCTGTTTTCGCTTAGGACTCAATGGTCAGTCTACATTTTAGTCTGTAGTTTGCGGTCCGCAGTCTGCGTTTTACTCTGACCGAATCAAAAATCTAGTGTAAAATAAGCTTACTTACACTGTAACACTGTAATCAACCCTAAAGCCTACCACTATCAACAATGAAAAATGTCAGATGGCTTACCTCTTAATCTTTTCAAGAAAGTACCTATTCTTGTGTCAACATTTCATGGCGTTCAACTTCGAATTTTTCTGTTGCGGATCTTGTTAGACCTTTCGTGAACACGTTGCTCATGATCTGACATGTTTATAACTGAGCATTAATTTTTCCGATAACTAATAAAGAGGAAAAATCACTTGAAACCTAAAAACTCTGATCAAAATGGTTAAATCCAACGTGTTTTGCAGGGTTATATTTGCCACGAGCGGCGAATTAATGTCTTGTTCCCAGTGTTCCTCGGCCCCTCTCGAAAGGGGAAAATCCGCTGAGTGCAGGCGCAGGGCTACGGGAACGGCTACCATGGGACGATTTGTGTAACGAACGTTCGAAGAGATCTAGATAGAAAAAGTCGTGGGGGAGGGGGAAGGGGTGGCCTCTTAAGTTCCCCTGAAATCTGCCCATGAATTAAGGCTCAATTTGCGTTTTCATTATCACATCACCTAGACTGCGAGCAGTCTCTCTCTTCCTCGAAAATCCATGGGGAAGAACGCAAAACAAGTAAGCGCGCGAGCGTGACTCATGACTGTGAGCGTGACGCGCGAGCAACGATGCCGCGAGCCGCTAGTAGCGCGGACATCGGAAGACGGCTGCTAGCGGCTCGCGGCATTGCCATTCGTCGCTCCCACGTCACGCTCACAGTCACGCTCGCACGTCACGCTCACAGTCACGCTCGCACGCTTACTTGTTTTGCGTTTTTTACCACGGTTTTCGGTATAGCATGCGTGGGGCCACACACACGAGGAATGTGTTCAATACAGAAAAACCCTTTCTCTGTTCTTCCCAAACGTTGATTTATTTGGTGCATACAATTCAGCCCAATAGCCCTTTAAGTTTAATGCTTAGCTTTTTTTTATTTGCATTACAATGTAATCCAACGCGGATGCCATGCAAGTTGGATTATAAACAATTTATTGGCTGAGGTTTTTGTGATATCCGGAATAATCAAGGTGGAGGTAAGTGAAGCTGATAACACTAACCGAGCCCTTGATTATTTCGGATATCACAAAAACCGAATCTAATAATTGTTTTCTTATACATTGATTTAAAGAAAATAACGACAAACGCATTATCGCACCGAACACAGTTTATTTTCTACAAGCGATGTTCTTACTTCGCTGTCCGTGAACTTGACGTTACTCTTGAAAATCATGCATGGCGCGCGCAACCTACAGATTATTCACTAATCTGCTAGCAGATTAGTGAATAATCTGTAGGTTGTGCTGTTTCCCAGAATTAACTGTAGTTTTTTTTTTTAGCCAATGAGAAGACAGATGGTGACTACAATGTATAATGATTTTAACTATTAACAACATCCAATTAAATAACTGAGGAGCTCCGCTTTTAGGCCTGGCTAAATCTATATATTAATTTTTGAGTGCTTGGGTAGGGTACGTTTCCCGTTCAACAGAATTCAGCTACATCCGAACTAGGACGTTGTTATTTGTAAAGGAAATCATGTTCACGAAGTAAGCTAAGAACCACGTTTTAGTTTTTACTTCTTCTAGATCTTTATCAGGTTTTGGCGTTACCTACTTAGCTAGCGATCCGAGTTTTCTGTGATTTGTTGGTGGGCAGTAACTGGTTGACGACTGACCTGATTTTTGATGTAAACATTATAAAACGTTTCACTTGCTCCACAGGCGTCCCAAACTCACGATTCCAGGAATCGATCAAATGATTTATGTAGGCGTATCGGGTGAGACGTGACTGCCTATAGTGTGCGGTGTTTTTGTTTTAAAAACAGCCAATAACGTATTACACCATAAATAGCATAGTAAACTTACCTTTTCCCGTTTTTCACGCGTTGGAATTTCGAAAGAATACAAAAGCGACGGCAGTCTATGTTTTACAATAGGACTTGTTTGTCTATGAGATAACAAAATAAATAAATAAATAAATAAAATAAAGCAAAATAAAATAAAATAAAACACTACTACAAATTTATTCAAGACGTTTATGTTTTTGCTTCTAATCCATGTAACTACATTGAAGCACAAACTTTAAAATTTAATATAAGGGACGGCAAGTGTACAAAATTAAAATATACAGACGAAGGTAAACCCGTAAAAGTTACAGACCAAGATAGACAAACATGCTTACTATTCATTCAGATTAATAGACAAACACGAACAAGAAAACTGGAACTTGTCTTCGAAGTTAAGTTCACAAAAGGCTTCGAAAAGAAAGGTGTAAAATGTCAAATTCAAAAACTAAATTAAACAAGGAAATCTGAAGATCACTTATAAAAACGCCTAAAACAATAGGTCACACACAAAGATAGACACATGTAGCTGCCTATCAAAAAGCAGACATGTAGGACTCACAGTCACAAACAAAATCAACAAAAGAAAGAAAAACCACAGACGAATATTAGCGCCCATAAAACTGAAAGTAACCAGGATTACTTTCTAAAGCATAACTTTCTACAATGAACGTTAAAATCATCCCTACATAGTTACACTGCAGTCTATAAATTTAAACTTAATGTGTATTAATAGTCATAGAAGCAATGCTTAAACTTACTATTCTAACTGTTACTTGAGAAGTGAGCATCGGGACGAAATCCAACTTCCCCTTGTGCATGAGCAACAAGGCTCTTCCCCTAAAACGGACAATGATGCATCCAATTTAGCTTGGATCGATCAGCAAAAGAGATCTTCCTTTAAAAACGACAATGAAAAAGATGAGCATAAACAATAAAGATAGTTTCTAATAAGAGTCATACCTTATTGATGACTGGAATGTAGGAACCATTATCAGAGATATGACCAAAATCTTTATCTAAATGGCTCATAAAGCATGTTCTTTGAGGTGAATGATGTTAGAGGGCGGCCTGAATCAAATTAAAGTGTACTCACCACTAATTCCCTTTCGATGCGTGAAGAAACTGAAAAACTACAAAAGCCTGTAACATGTATAACCTTGTCAAATCACAACAGTGACTTTGTCTGTAGGATAACAGGAGAATCATCTTAACTCAATTCATGTATTGTTTTCTACGTTTTGACTAACAGCAAGACACTGAACTATAAAACGGATAGCTTTCTGATAAGAGAGAAGTCCAAGTTTCTTATTTATACTTTATTACCACAGAGAGTCAGATACAAAGGTTTCCGTTCAGCCCAAAACTATAGCAATTAATTTACCGAGGTTAACACTTGTGTATTGCAGTTATAAACATATTTTACCTATGTAATATAAAGCACGGTTTACCACGCCTAATATCTACATGCATATAAACCTGCTAATTCGACGAGTTTGAATCTCTCAGTGAGCAATTGCAATTTACAAATGCCAAGAATTTCTGTGTTCATGTAATGGTATAGCTAATAACAATGACGCACTGAGTTATCAGACTTTCGAGCCGTGGGATACGCGTTCGATTTCGACAGGCCGCAGAATATTTTTTTTTTAGTATTATGTACAGAAAATGTATCAAATTAAAGAGATAGACCGAGTAGTTGTTCAACATTCTCAGCCCTGATAGCAGCTATACTGACATTTACAATGACGTGCACAATTTCCGTGCATAGTCGACACGTTTCACTTTTTCTTCGTGTTTCAGTTTTCATTGGTAATTCATATGACAATTACTCGGTTTAGGAACAAGTTTGATTTGCTCATATGCTTTACATATATATATGACACATTGTATAAAATCTGAAAAACATTATTTCGTCTGTTTCATACAGAAGGGGTTTCCCCGTATCCATTTTAATTAGCAAGTAAAGTTTCGTTTTTGGTGATTAGGTAATAATCCAGTAATCAACAAGAACTGAGAGATTCCCCCGAATGAGCTCACATCATCACATATGTAAATGTAAAACGTCTGACTTTCCTGTGCCGGTTCCATTTTGACTGATTACAATGTAGCCTTGGATGCATCATTCTGTTGGGATCTCAGTTATCTGTTAAATTTTCGGCGATTTCTCATCTACCAGTTAAAATTTCAGAGATAAACTAAGAATAAAGACGGGATCCGAGCCAGGATCCGAACTAGGATCCGAGATAGGATTCGAGCCAGGGTTCGAGCCAGGATTCGAGCTAGGATCCGAGTTAGGATTTGAGCCAGGATCCGAGCCAGGATCCGAGCTAGGATTTGAGCTAGGATCCGAGCCAGTATCCGAGCTAGGATTTGGGCTAGGATCCGAGCCAGGATTCACCCTTTCCGCGCCTTTAGCTTTTCCTGCTACTCTGATCACGTGATCAGAACCCAAAATATAGAACCAGCGTGTTCGCTACTGACTTGCAGGTAGAATCAAAACCAATTCTGCTCATACACGTCAATTTTGACACTGGGCGCAGGCACCGTGTCGAATTTGTAAAGCCGGCGAGTGAATATACATTTTTTATTTACTACGTAAATGAAAAATAGTTTCAGGCGAGAGAAAATCTTCCTTTGAATGAAAGACTATTTTATGTGAATATCCAGGAACACTGAAAGTTTTTTGACAACTTAGTAGATATACTAGTGAATTTCTTTATAATAATACTAATACATTTCATTTTGGCGGCGCCCAAGTGTATTTCTACCAGAAAACTTGACTTGCTACAGGGATTCTAATAGTTGGATTTGTTCATTAAAAATGCTGGCAAGGGCTTCGATCGTTTTTGCTGTAGGAATATATACGTTTTTTTTTTTTTTGCGTATAGTTTCTACAGCTTTGATACATTGATGTCGAGTTTGATTTTATACAGTACAAAAATTGTTGAAATTTTAAGAAATAAACAATTCGTTTTCGTGCCGAACACGACTATATTTAGTCGTGGAAAGAAATTTGTTCGGGGCAGATTTTGATCACTTGCTAGGTAACCACTGCACGCAACGCAATCAACAAAACAACGCTATAATTTGTTATTTTTGGCACGCTTCGTCCAAACACTTGATTATACCCATTTGCCTAAAAACTTACTCCTTGTTTACAAATCGTTATCAAAAATTTAGTCGGTGGATGGCTTGCCGGCCGTCTCTTGTCCATGGGGCAAAGTTACTTGCCCGAGAGTAAAATGTACTCTTCCCGGACGTGCGGACGGGGGTTTCTTTGAGCCCTGCACTAGCTATCAAACTTTCTGGAATATAAGTTCAAATGTTCAAATTTTCAGATTTCAGTATATGTGTAATGTATGGGGCAAAACACTTGCACAAACAGCATTCCAGAATATGACACTTCCTACACGTTACTCTGCACGACTTTTGCCGAGACAAAAGGGGTAACGCAAACAAGGAAACCAGGTCACGTGACATGTCGTAGAAAGTTCATCCTAACTAATCCCGCTCGGATCTTAACTCAAATCCTAGCTCGAATCCTGGCTCAGATCCCGGCTCGAATCCTGGCTCGAACCCTGGCTCAGATCCTGGCTCGGATCCTGGCTCGACTACTGGCTCGAATCCTGGCTCGAATCCTGGCTCGAATCCTGGCTCGGATTCTGACTCGAAGATTAGGTATCCTCAAAATTTCAGCCCATTTCTCAACTACCAATAAACTTTGCGGGTTTCAGATCTGAGCTATGTATGTAAGTTTAAAAAAGCGTCATTTGTCAGCTAACAGTTCAAATCTTGACCAATTCTCAGCTATATCAATTACACCTAGACCTCATTCCAGCTCTCTGAGAACTAACGCTCTGCTCGGGTCTGAAGTTTCAAGATTAATTTGCAGTTAAATTTTTGCGCCGAATACACTTGAGTTGTTTTCAGAAACGATCACATTGCTTTTAAGATCATCATGAAGAGCAAATAAATATCGAGTTTTGGGTCAATTTCAGAGCATTTGAAGTTTTTCAGGGCCAGGAATGAAATAGAAACGCAACTCGGGTCACATTTGCAAGGGCAAGAAATCTGAAATGTGTTAATCAGACCGCGAATTTAGAATCTACAATGAGAACGTCTCGGCATAGTTAATCGTACCCAATTTTGAGGCTTTTGTCAAACGCCTCAAAACCGTCCCAAAATGATGAAATAGGCCCAATGGACAACAGAAACCAGGAAAGGTGAGTATATTTTCTTTATTTTATTACAAAAAAGTAACATTTTATTTCACCGTGTGATTTTATCCTTCGTTATTTTAAACTCCATACAATGCCTTGCAGAGCGCTCAAATTCTTAACGGCCCAAAGTGTAATACAACACCGCACACTTTAGGCAGTCACGTCTCACTCGATACGCTTACATAAGTCATTACTATTTGATTGATTCCTCGAATCGTCGTGAGTCTGGAACGCCTGTGCTTACTCAGATTTATATTTTATCCTGTTTTCGGTGCAATTTGACATTAACGACCTCAATCCTGAGAATGATACTTGATGTATCGAAACGTCGATTGACATTACTTGCATGTCAAATCTTCCTTTTACGTCTTTCTTGTGAAATGCTTTAACAAGCAACTCATTATTCGATTCGATCAATCGCCAACACTTTTAAACAGTTCATTTACCTTCTTCTAGGCGATGTGTGACTTTGGAAAGCTACATATCACCTCCTCAGGTCTAATTGTTAAACTGGGTTTTATAAGTTGCTTCAAAGTTTCCGTCGTAAACGCTGTTTATTGAATTGTTACAATGAAAATACCGCAGATTTACTCCTTGGTATCACATGATAAATCGAAGAGTTATATTCTTATACTTGAGCTACCGATTAAGCCTTATCAAAAGCTCTATGGAAAAGGATTCAGTCAAAACTATCACTGCATTACATTAAATCTCTATGGGTATGTTCTTTGCAAATCCAGTTAGTTATGTCAATCAATCAATCAATCAATTCAATCATCAATCAATCAATCAATCAATAAGCCAGTCAGTCATTCATTTATTCAGTCAGTCAGTCAATTCAATCAATCAATCAATCAATCAATCAATAAGCCAGTCATTCATTCATTCATTCATTCATTTAGTCAGTCAGTCAGTCAGTCAGTCAGTCAGTCAGTCAATCAATCAATCAATCAATCAATCAATCAATCAATCAGTCAATTTATTAATGTCATGCGGGGGAAAAGGATCTCAGCCAGGGATCATGTATCAAATGCACGACTAAAATAACACGAAAATGAGCGAATAAAAAGAAGGTAAATATCAGTCAAGTAGATAAAACTATAAATAAAAGTGTAATAGTAAAATATAAAATATGAAATAATATAAAGTTGTGGATATATATACACCAAGACTAAAACTGTGACATCTCTCAATAGTAAAACAGTAATAATCGTAAACAACAACAACAACAACAAATTAAGATTGTCAGTAGTCACATTCACAACTAGCCCTCAAGATTAAAAGTCTCAGTAACCTCTTGTGAAATTCATTTAAATTAGGTGACTGTTTATATGTAGATAGTTGGTCCCATTCTCCCATTTTCATTGATACATTTGAATAGTAAGGAGAGTGATCGTTCATATCTTCCATATTCTAACGAATGCATCAGGAAATTAAGGTCATTTTTAGGCACGTCCAAAATTCGTATAATGATAAAAAGCACTTGCATTATTTCCAGCTTCTTAAGTCACCTAGTTGTAGTACAAACTACAATCACGACGTGGCAGATATTACTACATTTCTGCACTTCATAATTTTCTTAAATTCCTGCCGGAATGAAGGATTCATTGTGGGGTATATGAAAGGGTTAACCGCACTGGACATGTAGATTGACAGCGAACAGCATAGTTGGACACCTCTTGAGATACTTTCCCGAAGCTGGAAGCGAATCACGACAGCGACAGCCTAGGCAGGAATCCAGCGTAGGATGAAAGCAAGTACCACAACGAAAAGCGATTTGCTGACTTTGATCTTCCTGGGTGCAATATCAAGGTGGTGTTGGCGAACTCTTTTGGAGACTTTTAAGATAACACAAAATCGCGACGGTGGTTGGAATTATCAGAAACAGTGTGATGACCGTACTGTAGTGAGCGTAAGAACCAACAGCGCTTGGATAAACCACGTGACATAGAGCATATCCAGGGATGAAATCATAATCCAAGAATCCTGCCAACTTTGGAATGTTAACGTAACAGGCGCCAAAGGCCCAGGCAGAACCAAGCATTATTCGAGATTGCTTTTTGGAGAATGTGACATTGTATCGAATTTGCCTTCACGTTCCGCTGGTATCTGTTGAACGCTGTTAGGGCTACAGTAGTGGGAGACACATAGACACAGAAATTCAGGATAAAAGCGTGTGGATTACAGAGAGAGGACCCTGTAACCCATTCACCAGAAATAAGGACTGCAGCTGTAAATGGCAACACTATGCTAGCAGATATAAGATCCGCAACAGTAAGGAACAAAATTAAAATTGGAGCGTAAACGGTAATTTCTGTGTACGGACATGCATACCAAGATGTTACCCACGAGGGATGTGATGAGTATAACGAGGCAAATAAGGGTTTCTAAGAAAACGATTCCAGATTCTCTCCGAGGTAGAGATGCAAACTGCATATTGATCACTGGAGCACCTGGAAAATTTAAATAAGGGATAAAATCTACTGTCGTATAGACATAAGTCTTTCTTTTACCCGCAGGGTGTTGTATTGGGAGGGTAAAAACGTCAGCGAAAGAGAGAGTGAATGAGTTTTTTCTTAACTGTGTACTTTGGGCTCTTAACAGCGTAGCTCTGGCGGTCCGAAAGGCCACCAAGCGGAGCGCCATACCCATATAGGAAGGTAAAGAAAACCCATGTATTGAGTTTCTCATGGTTATCATAGCTAGCGGTATTGTTGTGGGCGGGTACGCACGACGACGACGACGACGACGACGACGACGACGACGACGACGACGACGACGACGACGACGACGACGGAGTTGCGCAAGGTGACGGCCATACTCCAGCTAATAGCTTGACAGCCTTGGTTTATAGCGTACTTCTTTGACATTGGACATCCATGTTATGGTCAATTGACACCTGTCAAATCAAGGTATCCGCCCATCAGTATCAGGTGACCATATTACGGGCTCCAGTTTAGAGTGAGCTGATCGAGCTCACGTGTTTTTTTAAAAATTGACCGCTGACTAAGTGCTAGTTTTCGGTTGGATCGCGGGCTAAGGTTAGGTTAACTTGTTGTAAATAGTTGTTTGGAAACCGGTTAAAGCTAACCCAGGATTAAAAGTCAATTAAAGTATAGCTTTTCTTGTATGCAAATGTTTTTCAATGCTTTTGTTTTGTGTATTTTGAGATTATTCAAACTCAAAACAGAAGGCCAAACAATATATACAGAAAACCTCACAGCAAAGTTACAAAACTCGAATCAAAATCTTCGCTTATCCTGGGTTACGTTCATCGAGCTTGAACAACCCGGCCCAAGAGCTTGGGTTTTAGGCTTGGCTAAATCTATATTTTATTTGCGCTTCAACCGGAGCTGCATGACATTACTTGACGTTACTTGTCCGTAAAGAGAATTCTTCTATTGAGCTATAAAGCCATTAAGAGCTGGATGGCGCTCATTCTAGCTAACTTTAGGCGAGGTCTAACATAACCTCTAAGGTCTCATTTAATGTAATTATTTTACCTATATTTTCATTTTTTGTAGTTCTATGAGGTGTTTAAGCGCGAATGTAACGTCAAGGATAATACTTCTATCCTGACAAATATTGAGGGTGCCAGACTGTAATGTACGTTTTAGCAAAACGTGCACGTGGCAAATTATCGGGCTGGTGTACCCAAGAGACTTGTCGTGTAACCAGCATTTTAACTATATTGCGTAAAATTCAGCTTATCCGAGTAGGATTGATCTTTTTTGCTTTACATCAGCAAAGCAGATATATCCATCTCCATTCGATAACAATAAGCGTGGCAGCAATATTGCCGAACTAATTCAAACGTAAATCATGGGTAGAAAAGTAAGATGGCTGTTCAGATTGTTTCATGAATAGGGGCGGTTGGAAATCCGATAAAAATATAAGAAACGACCTTTTTGCTCACGGAGGACGTAGTTTACGTCATCCATGAGCTTAGGAGGCAGTCTAATGGCACTCACTCACTCACTCACTCACTTGATTCTGATTAATTTATTCATTAAAACCGGATTAAACTTTTTTCTCCTACCTCCCCTGCAAAGTATTGTTTTCAAGTTGTCTCAAGGACGTCTGGGCATATGTTTGACTGGTTTTGTCGGGGTACTAGAAAGGCGTAAATTTTTGTCCAACAACATGGCGTAACACGGCACGGAGGACGAAGATGGTTTTTTGTTCGATCTGTAAACAGGGATTCCTTCGTGGGTTGAAAAATAGAAAGATTTTACGCTAAGGAACACTTGCTACGACAAACCGACAATGAAATCCTGTAGGCGACGATCCTTGAATCGAAATCTTGAAAGCTACAATGCCTATCGACCGTGGTCCGTGGACGTTAATCGACGGAATCGTTTAAATGTTTTAATGTCACCCGGAGGAGGAATGAAATGAATGCCGTGTCATATGGAAGCTAAGGTGAGCCTTTTTGTTGTATCGTTTTTTTCTTTAAAAACTAAGTCTATGAGAGCACTTTTGCGTACTAGTAATATTAGCTTCTTTCGTTCGGAAACTGCTTGATTCCGAAAGTAGTCATCTGACAAAGCACATAGTTTTCTAAACACAAAAGAGCTGACGTTCGCCATTGTGTGTCGTTGTTAGATGTTGTCTTTACAGAGTTGATTTCTGTCTGTTAGCGATTAATTTTTTCGATCGGTATTATGGATGTAGTTTGTACTGGAAATGCTGATAACAAGTCTCCCGTGTATATATTCAGCCTCGTGTAGCTCTGAATAAGCTTACGTCGAGTTCAAAATAAAGGTTAGTGAGCAAGTTAAAAGACCTTAGGAGTGAAATGAGCAGACTAAGAACACAAGCAAGCCTTGTGCCTTTGGTTCGATTTGGTAGTGTTACAGACCGACAATTCATCCCAAACAAAAACAATCTTGTTTCAGATTACAATTTCACAGTTAATTCATGCTCTTATTCATCTTCACAACTCAGTATTAATAGAACCTATAATTCCAGCTGTACTGCTTGGGGATTTCAATATTGATCTAATGCAGGCAAATACAGAACAAAAGGATCTAATGAAATATCTTATAACAGACAAAGGATTCACTCAGTTGATTAACCAGTACACTACTGACTATCGTAGACAGATAGATCATGCACCACAAATTATGTGCACAATCAGTAGGTGATCATCAGCCCATTTATATAAATTTCCATGAAAGCTGTTTGAATATTTGTTAAAAAAAAATTCACGATGTATATCATATGAGATCATTATGATTAATTTAGCTGAAGGTGAAACTTTACATACCAAATAAGTATCTAAATGTATCAAGCAACTATTTGAATCACATATATAGAAAACAGGCAGAACATTTATTGGCAGAAACAAAGAATGGTTTGAATTTGTTGTGCTTTTTATGTTCCTAAATTCCTAGTCCTCATAGAGTTTCAAAATTACATGTAACTCTACCAGAATTTGGAGATGCTGTATATAAGAATAAATTTTCAGTTTAAAGGAATTATTTTCGCACCAATGTTTCTTGAAGGAAAGGATGCCATTTATAAATGGCATTTTCGTTCTTAAACCCTTTCCAGAAAAGCAAGAAGTATCACTTGGACACCACATTTACACGTAGGTAAGTAGCCTATTCTTATTGGGGTTGGGTACAGGGGGAGGGGAAAGGGCAGCAAATAAAGATATACATGTGTAATTTTTCTGCATTTATTTTTATACCCTTTTAAGATATGTGACAATTATCTTTACCGTGTATTGCAGGTGAAGCAAGTTGGACTATTGTGCATAACCAAATAACCCAGATGAACACTGTGGTAACAACTACAGTATACTATATTATCTTTTTCTCAGCTCATGAGCGGGGGGAATTCAACAAATCCTGCAGTCTGATTGGTTCCGGGAGCGGGCGGAATTTTCTCATCCGGACCGCCACAGCGGGCGGAATCCGTCGAGTTGATCTATTTTCGTGAATGAATTAGCGGTAATCGTCAATTTTTCGCCCTTTTTACACTTCCATCGACGATTAATCAACGCAAGTTTATCTTCATTCACCTTTAAATGGCAAGGAAAGTCACTGTAAGTAAATTGGATTGAGTTTTTTGAAGTTGTGAGAGTTTGTTTGGCTGTTTGTAGCTCGGGGCTGTAATGGCGCGTAATCCTGCGTGTCTCTCTCTATACAATTTTAATTAAAAAATGACTCAATTTCAGTCGAGTTTACCTCTCTGATCGTTGCTGTATTTGAGAGAATTTCTGTGGAATACGCTTTACTAATTTCCTCGCTTTCTGCTACTCAATTTACGGTAGAAAACTCTGATTTCGAGTGATTCGCAACGACTGACAGAAAGTGTTTTTGTAGTACAACTTCAATCTTTGCACGAAATTTCACACCTGAAAAACACTTTCGGAGAACTTAACTGGTGAACTAAATGCCACTAACATAAAGTAGTTCGAAATAAATCTGTTCTTTAATACATTTTACCTTGTCTAGTATCTGAGTTACTCGCTCGTTCGCTAGTTAGATTTTCTTAGGATTGGTTTGTGTACGGCCCGTAAGCCAATTTAATGACAACGTTGCATAAACAAACCCACTTGTAAGCCAATTTACTGCAAGAAAAAAAGATAAACATGTTCTTGTCCGCCTTAGGGTCGGTCCGTATAGGGAAAAACTGTGACCGAGGTCTTGAAAATGCTGTGCGAGGCCGCAGGCCGAGAGCAGCATTTCCATATATATACTTAAAATGGTTGTTATCATGCTGTACTTCTACTACATGTGTGTCCTGCCACTGTAAAGATTATGCTATTTATAATTCAGCCAATAAAAATGTATAATCTGATCTGCATGTATAGGAGACTGTTGGCTACAATGTCTCCTCTTAGCTTTTATGTGCTACATTATGGTAGTCAGTATTTCAGTGGACTTAAAAAGAAATAAAATGTTCCTAATAAAAGTAGTGTTCAACTTGATTTTTGTTGTGCTCTAGCTGTTGAGATCTATTTCAAACATGTAAAAAATATTTATTTTTTATAAAGCGATTTTACCATAGAACGAATTAAACCTCCTAAAGGGTGTCAATAAACAACCATTTATGCCGATACATTGTACGGAAATGAATTCGGGAGTTCTCTGTGGTGTCACACTAGTTTGCTAAGGATGATATGGTGTACGACAAATAATCAACTCGTGAATTGGCATTTCTTGGCCACTTATACTGAGGCGGTTTTAATAGAAACTCAAATAAAAGTTAATTGTTAACAATGTCCATGGTAATTAAATTATCATTTTCAGCAAAGGTGGGGCGAAAAAGGCGCCCCACGGCTGGTAAGCGACACTACATAGCATAAATGTCGATCCGAAAGATGGCGATAAGGGAGCGGAGGGAGGGAGAAATGTTTTCGCCAAGAGATATACTCGCTGTGATGGTGAAAGCAAGAGGAATAATTGAAAATGCGACCAGTCTTTTATACTGGCGGATAGATAACACTCTTTAACATGATTGGCTGTTATGTCACATGACAGACCACCATCGGATCGACAAATATGTCCCATGAATACAATAGATTAATTTATCGACATAAATAACATCATGCCTTGGCTTGATGTTTGTTTATTTGGACATCAAAACCTCACCATCACATTTGACAAACTGATGTTTCTTTTCCTGTTTTCCACTGCAGTACCAAGAACAACTCTACAGTGAACAATTCCTCTTCTCTATTTATTCAACTACGTTTTCTCCATTCATTTATTTATTCATTAATTTTATTTATTTTGTCCTTTTGTTTTTGGTATATTTATTTATTTATTTACTTATTTATTGTAGTGTTTAACTATTACTGTATTTCTTATTTATTCATTTATATATTTATTTAGTGTTTTTTTTTTTTTTAGTGTTAGTGCGTCTAATAAATATGCTTGTAACCGTAATTGTCAATGTAAATAATAAAGAAATTAAAAAAAAATTGTTAAATCAAAAAAAAAAAAAAAAAAAAAAATGGGCCATTTCCGAGTTGCCTTTTGCCTCTGTGTCAAAACAAGTCTAAGTACAAAACCATTCATATGACTTTCGCCTACAGGTTCATTAACTCATTTTTATGTGAAAGGTTTCGCACGAAGACTCGTTTTGAAACAGAGGCAAAAGGAAACATTCATCCATGAGCTGCTCACAGGAGCCTTTGATTTCTTTAGTTGAAGAGAAGAACTTAAGTACATTTTGATATCTATGATGTCCATAAACTGCACATGCGAATTAAGGCTCACTTATTGTATGTCTCAGGCTTCAGCTCTGTACCTGTCGGGGAGTTAAATGCTCTACGTCATGCGAATGATTGCATTCAGTTTTTGAAATAAAAACAAAAACGTCCAATTCCTGCTGGCTGGTAGATTAATTTTGCACAGCAATACTAAGGGCAATCCCTGTTGGTTGATAGGTTATTTTATACCCCAATACAGTCGACGGGTAATCTACCTGCCAGCAGGAATCGGGAGTTCATTAATTTATGCTCATAGAACCCCCGGCGTAGAACGGACTCGAGAAAGCGGTGGAAATCGAGCCTAATTATTACAGGGCATCAAATAAAGGGTTTTGTCATAAAAAACGTCTTTCTTCGATGCGCTCCACATGTGCAATAAGTTTCTAATGCAACCTAGTTGAAATGGAAAAGAAAAGACAAAAGATATTGAGGTGCAGTGAGATGATCTTTTTAAATAAGAAGAAAAAAAAAAAAGACGGGGTATTCGGGTACTGGAAACTTTAAACAACGTAGTGCATATTATCCTTTTTATGCATGGGAGGAAATTAAAAGACAACCGGGAATGCCACTTGGGCAGTTATAGTAATATGTGAACTAATAGTTCCGAGTCAGGAAACAGGACTATGCACAGCTTAAGTCAGTGATTTTTAACGCTGTCCCACGCCTAGTGGATAGTGTTCATAAGTCTTGTTTCCGTTTGACGATAATCTTCTTTTATGCTGGCGAATCCTGTTGAATACCCTCCTCCTCATCGAGTGGTTGGGCTCTAGGTCCTTCCCGCTTTAGACCGTCTCTCTCATTTCGCCTCTGTAAACGTTGAGAGCTGACTAGACCACTTGACTTGCATGTTATGATCCGGTGAAACTCGCCTCTAAATGCTGGATTCATGCCAGAGTATATAACAGGGTTTATAGTGTTTGAAATGTAGAGAAAAAACATGCACAAAAGTTCCACATTGCGCGGAATGTGTGTAGTGATAAAAAAGCGCTTCAATAAAACAATAACCCAAAGAGGAAGCCAACATGACATGAAAGTAAAAACAACAATAAATAGCGATTTGCTGAGTTTAATTTCGTGAACAGAGATCTGAGGAGCGCTCATCCTAATGTTAAATGCCATGTTATGTTGACGTATGGTTTTAAGAACTTTAGTGTAACAAAATGTTGTGGCCAACAAAGGTATTGCAAGAAAAACAGTCAAAACAAATGAGTAATGAACTATTTTTGCTCGCTCCCCAAGATGCTTAATAGAGCATTGTGCATAACCAGGCACAAACTCAAATCCTTGCCAGTTTGCAAGTCTCGGAATTGCTATGTAACAGGCCACAAAGAACCACACTAATGCCAGCCATACGCGAGATTTTCTGTGAGAAAATATTTTCTGGTAACTTATACTTGATCTGCATATCCGAAAGTACCTGTTGACAGCAGTCAAACTCATGGTTGCTGGGGAAACGTAGATGACAAACAGGCTGATGAAAGCGTGAAGCTGACAAATGGTTTTACCAAATGGCCATTTTCCTGAAAACAATACTATTTCACCGAGTGGCATCACCAAAACAGCGGAGAGTAAGTCGCTCACAGCCAAAGCTATGATGTAGAGATTGGTAGATGTGCGCAATCTTTGATTTCTGTAAACCGACAAACAGACCAGAACATTTCCAAGGAGTGACAAAATGTTTAGAACCACTAAAAAGGAGCCCTCCAAGATAATCAGAGTTAAACTTCTTGATCCAAGATCGCCTGTCGTCATTGTGAAATACCAAATGGCCGGAGGGATCTCTTTCTACCAGCACAAATCAAATGATGCCGTCGTTAACGCTTGCAACGCAATAATTTTGTGCCATTATCTTGGAGCATATGCATCACCAAGTAAGCACACCAGTTGGTAGAAATGACATGGAGCATGGAGTTGGTTTTGAAGATACTTGATTATCCCCTTTTTTCATTTCCACAGTTTATCTTAATTATTTCATTAAAATAATTGGTTAATTTCTTTCATTGGGTTGTCACTCACGCAAAAATAAAGTCAACAAAGTCTGTATTGTATTATTTGAGTTTGTTGTTTTTACTTGCCTAAGGTTGCCAATATTTGTTTAACGTTGCTGAAGATGGACAGAAACTTACACATACAAGTGATACACAAGTTTGAATAGCTTGGCCACTCACTACTCCTTAGATTAAGCAATTCTTCCGACAGAGCTTCCGTTGTGCCAAAGTTGATTACTTTGAGCTGCCAAGTTATGTGACTTCTGCCCGAGTGGCTTCGAAAGAGAGTAATAGTCTACCTGTTTTAATTGATAGATCGGTGCCCTTGATGGTATCTGAGTGGGAGGATTTTTTTCAATAAATAATTAAGACGTCATGATTTCTCATCGAGCTCAGAAAAATTCTCTTGGCTCAAAACAAGATATTAGGGTCACATTCTCTTAGCTCAAACTAGAGCTGGGGGAGCATAACAACTCGTCAAGTGTCATTCTGTGTTACTTCGAAGGTGTAAAACAACAACAACAAAAACAATAACAACAACAGAGTGCTTGTGGTCAATACTGTAACTCGGACCACTCGATCCTGAATCAAAGATGCTATGTCATGCCGATCCAAATTTAGCCTGTCAAGTTTTGAAAAACATAAAAACACAAAATATCCTCGTTGTTAACATGGTACGATATGCTAGTGTTGTAGCATTTCAGTCTAATGTGAATTTCTCCGCAGTCGTAGGAAAAAAGGACTCCTCTTTCTTTGGGAAAACACTAAAAGTAAGAGTACTGTCGGGGGAATCGGCCTCTGGGGCTGGTGGAAATCCGTTTGTAACGCAAGTATCGTAAAGTGAAGTAAAGTGAAGCGAGGCAAAGCGAAAAGTGACGTGAAGCGAGGTGAGGTGAAATGGGGAGAATTAAAATAAGTTGAAGTGAAGTGAAGTGCAATTAAGAGAAGTGAAATCAACGGAAGAGAAGTGAAGTTAAGTGAAGTAAATAAAAGTGAAGTAAAGTGAAGTGAAGAGAAGAAAAGAGAAGAGAAGACAAGTGAAGTGAAGTGAAGAGAAGAGAAGTTAAGCGAAGTAAGGAGAATTGAAGTGAAGTGAAGTGAAGTGTAATGTAGTGTTGTGTAGTGCAGTGCAGCCTAGTGTAGTGTAGTGTAGTGTAGTGTAGTGTAGTGTAGTGTAGCGTAGTATGAGGGGAACATGGGGGGGGGGGGGGGTGGTTCTGAACACCGCAACACCGCAAAAAAAATTAACGAACACCACATCACCGCAAGAAAAGTCAACGAAACACCGTCACCGCAACACGTATTTTCAGCGCCATGATTCGTTCATCTACACTTAAAATAATACTTTTATACCTCAACAGTTTTCCACAAAATAAACACATCACAACGCTTTTCATTGCTCATATGTCGATACTGCTGATGCCTGTAAATCAGTTTTCTTGATCTTGAGAAGAAACCTTGCGCGAAACTAGGAAGCGGACGAAGAAAAAAGAGAGGAATCTCGAGAGATGGCTTTTACCCCCAGATCCCTCTCTTCTTTTACTTCGCTCACTTTTCTTGGTGTATAAACCCTCTGACCGAAGCCCTATCTTGACTAAAAGTATTGTTTTCTGGAGCTAGCTGCGTTTGCGTTCGATATCGATAATCGTTTGAAAAACTAAGAAGGTCAAGAAAGTCGCAGTACCTTGGAGCGGGTATAGACCGGTATTAGAGTGACCTATAGACGAAGCTGAATAGCAAAAGGAAAAAACATAGTAAACGTGTGTAATTTCCAAAGCTTCCTTAGCCTAGAAAGCCTTCTTTCTTCCCTGCCCACGCAACATCTGAATATATTTTGTGGCCGGTAGTTTTCGCCACCTTTTCCTACCGAACACTTAGCTCCGGGTGGCAGAGGTCGAGTTACTTGTCAAGTTACGTATAAATGAAAACAGCTTCGGATTGGCTGCCGAAGCATATTGAAGATTAACTAGAATGGCCTGTATTTTGTTACAAATTATTAACCTCAATGGTACGTGTTTGTCATAAATTAGCACGGATTAACGAAGTTTACATACTAAATATAGGTCAAATTTAGGTTTGAGAAACGCAAATAAAAGAACTCCAGCACCGCAAACAAGTTCATTTCACCGAACACCACAGCGTGAAAAACACAAACATCGCACACCGTAGGGTTTGAGATCACCGCAACACCGCAAGTTGAGATTTTATTCACCGCATCACCGCATTAAAAAAACATCAACACCGCAACACTGCATATCCCCATGTCCCCCTCTAGTATTGTGTAGTTTAGTGTAGTGTAGTGCAGTGTAGTGCAGTGTAGTGTAGTGTAGTGTAGTGTAGTGTAGTGTAGTGTAGTGTAGTGTAGTGTAGTGTAGTGTAGTGTAGTGTAGTGTAGTGTAGTGTAGTGTAGTGTAGTGTAGTGTAGTGTAGTGTAGTGTAGTGTAATGTAGTGTACTGTAGTGTAGTGTAGTGGAGAGAAGTAACTTGAAGTGGAGTGGAGTGAAGTACAGTGAAGTGGAGAAATGTGAAGAGAAGTAGAGGAAAGTGGTGTGGAGTGGAGTGGAGTGGAGTGGAGTGGAGTGGAGTGGAGTGGAGTGGAGTGAAGTGGAGTGGAGTGGAGTGGAGTGGAGTGGAGTGGACTGGAGTGGACTGGAGTGGACTGGAGTGGACTGGAGTGGAGTGGAGTGGAGTGGAGTGGAGTGGAGTGGAGTGGACTGGAGTGGAGTGGAGTGGACTGGAGTGGAGTGGAGTGACGTGAAGTGAAGTGAAGTGAAGTGAAGTGAAGTGAAGTGAAGTGAGGTGAGGTAAAGTGAAATGAAGTGAAGTGGAGAGAAGTGAATTAAAAAGTAGTGTGAAGTTGGGTGAAAGTGGAGTGGAGTGTAATGGAGTGGAGTAGAATGGAGTGGAGGGGAGTGGAGTGGAGCCGAGAAGAGTAGAGTAGAATGGAGTGGAGTGGAGTAGTGTAGAGTAGAGTAGAGTAGAGTAGAGTAGAGTAGAGTAGAGTAGAGTAGAGTAGAGTAGAGTAGAGTAGAGTAGAGTAGAGTGGCGTGTAGCGGAGTGGAGAAGATTGAAATAAAGTTAGAAAAAGTGAAGAGAAGTGAACTGCGGAGAATTGGATTGGAATCGATTGGATTGGAGTGGAGTGGAGTGAAGGGAAGTGAACTGAAGTGAGGTGAAAAAGGGAATAGAAGTTAAGTGGGTTTGAATGGATTGGATTGGATTGGAGTGGTGTGGAGTGGTGTGGAATGGTGTGGAGATGAGTGGAGTGGAGTAGTGTGGAGTGGAGTAGAGTAGAGTGGAGAAGAGTGGAGTGGCGTGAAGTGAAGTAAAAGAAAAGAGAAGAAAAGTGGAGAGCGGTGGATTGGATTGGATGGGTATTGGACTGGAGTAGAGTGGAGTGCATTGAGTTGAATTGAAGTTAACTGAAGTGAAGTGGAGTGGAGTGGAGTGGAGCAGTGTTGAGTTGAGTTGATTCGATTCGATTCGATTCGAGACGAGGTTCACGAGTGCAGAGGTGAAGTGAGGTGAAAGAAAGTTTGAAAGTTGAAAACTGTCCAGGCAACAACTACCAGACTGTGATTATGTTATTCTAGTGTTAGCTTTACCAGCTCAATTTGAGATATTTGAGAGCCCACGGTCTCCAGGCCCCTAAAAAGTTCAAAGTTTTGAAGGACATGATGGCCCTGTGATTAGGCCATGATTAGGCAACTTGTGTAAAACGCAAGGTAGCCTTTTCATGTCTCATTGAATCTGTTCTACAATGCTTTGATCCTTGAACAAACTACAGGCCCAGTCAATAGTTTGCTTTTGTGAGCTTGTTTAATGATGATGTTACCTGTATTATATTCAGATTAGGATCACTCAGTTAAATATCTCTGCGCGAGAAATAAGGAAAAACTGAACAAAGAAACAAATAAAAGATCGAGTCAAGTCCGGCGACTCGCTCGTCGTCTGAAGTTCTATTAGGCACCAGGAAAACTGAAATCGCGTCGTTTCGTTAGGACAGTACGACTTGCACTGCCGCCCTTCATCTTACTGTAGGCAAAGTCGTTCTATGGAAGAAAATGCTATTTTTTCATGTATATTCAAATCTGTATTCAAATTTCAATGTTGTTAAAAATGAAAACGTCTTGGCAGACGAAGACATAGAAAGAATGTTCCGATATAACCTAACGTGGAGGCGGGGCTAATAAATACGTGTTGTCAGTTCTCAAGGAAATCAATGAAATCACCCGACTTCATAAGATAATAAGTAGGACGTGCCTGACTCACACGGCTACGGCTTGTAGATTGCAGATCAGGGATTAGCTCAGTCAAAAATGTAGAGTCGACTGCGGGCAAAAGTTCAACACACGAAATGATCTATTCTTGAGCCAAAAACAAAATGAGTCGCAAAAACTGCTAACAATTACTTCAGGATAATAATTTTCGTTTATATTACCAGTTAAATTGCATTTCTGGAGAATTCACTTCCAAAACCTTGAATCTTTGTAATAGTGACAAAACTAAAAGCGAACACGTTGTAATTTAATCTCCTAGGCTTCTTATAAAATATTTCTGTATAATTACTTTGACTAAATCACGCCACAATTCGATCTAGGCTGATTGAAATTACACTGTAAGTTTTCAGAAAGTTCCCAATTTTACTATGAAGACAGTTGTCTTCAGTGTCGAGAAACGTTTTGAGATAAGCATCAAGAAGCTTGATAACTTATCCCGTAGGGATATGTAAGTAGTTTTTATTCTGTGTTTGAGTGTTTCCCTTATGCGATTCTTCTTGAGGAGCATTTTCCAAACCATTGTCATGAAGTGCTTCCACTCTGGCACCCCGTAGCCAGGATGTAACCAAACCAAGCTCAACTCCGGGGTGTGAATTTCCTCGCTGTGAACTCTGAGAGTTGCCCAAATTATTCGATGTACATGTTATGATGCGACGAAACTCGCTTCTAAATGCTGAATTCATGCCAGAGTATATGGCGGGATTTACGGTGTTTGAAATGTAGAGAAAAAACATGCACAGCAGTTCCACATTTCTGGGCATGTCCATGATGACAAAACGCCTTAATACAACAATCACCCAGAGTGGAACCCAGCACGACATAAAAGTGAAAACAACAATGAAGAGAGATCTGCTGAGTTTAATCTCTTGGACGGTGATGCGTGCTTCGTTTCTTCTCCTCTGACTGAGAGAGGGAAGGATTCCCATTTTGTGTTGACGGATAGCTTTAAGAACTTTTGTGTAACAAAATGCCGTGGCAAGCAAAGGTAATGCAAGGAAAACAGTTAAAACAATTAAGTAATGAATGAGTTTGGCTTGTTCTCCAAGGTGTTTGATAGAACATTGTGCATAACCCGGTACAAACTCGAATCCTTGCCAGTTTGCAAATCTCGGAATTGCGATGTAACAGGCTACAAAGAACCACACAAAAGCCAGCCACAAACGAGATTTTCTGTGAGAAAATATCTTCTTGTAACTTATACTTGACCTGCATATCCGAACGTACCTGTTGACAGCTGTCAAACTCATGGTTGCTGGGGAAACGTAGATGACAAACAGGCTGATGAAAGCGTGAAGTTGGCAAATGGTTTCACCAAATGGCCATTTTCCTGAAAACAATACTATTTCACCCAGAGGCATTACAAAAACAGCGGAGAGTAAGTCGCTTACAGCCAAGGCTATGATGTAGAGATTGGTAGATGTGCGCAATCTTGGGTTTCTGTAAACCGACAAACAGACTAAAACATTTCCCATAAGTGACAAAATGTTTAGAATCACTAAAAAGGAGCCCTCCAGGATAACCAGGGTTGAACTTCTTGATCCAAGATCGTTAGCCATTTTAAGTTCTGTGTGGCAAACTAAGTTGTCTCAATGAAAATAAAATTAAGGCAAAAGTCTTACGTCTTATGTACTAGAAGGAAAAAAAATCTTGACCAAGCTCATTAGATATGTTTCCGCTTTTTAAAAATTTCGACCAACTCTTTAAATATTATCTTTTGAACCTCAAAAGAAATGCCATTTATCAGCCTACTCTGTACGCACTTCATTGGTTACTCTTTCATTTCCGCACTTTCTATTAATGTATTGATTACATTGGTTTTTTCTGCACACTGAGTGTAAAGAAAAAAAATTACGGAAATGTCATTGACACGTGTCACTTTTGGGGATCAGCAACTTTCTTTTAGCTTTTCTCGGACGCCAAACTTAAATTGATTTGAGATACATACATACATACAATACAATATTGCACTTCTGAAAAGAAAAGACACGATTTTTTTTTTTTTTTCGCAATGGTAAGAAATTGGATGAATTGTTTCAATGGCCGTCAGGTAATTTCACGTTTTTTTTTTTCGACAAAGCGGGGGTGCTTTGTTTGTAAAGACTACTTATCAATTTGGTCGAAATAAGTTTATGTAGAATGTTTACGTAGTAGGTAGAATAACATCGAAAAGGCTCGAAAATAGCGTTGAATAAATCTTCGTTTGGTTATTCGTGCGAAATAATAACTCTAAAAAATGAAACATTTATATGGTATTGATCCTTCAAGTACTAATATCTGCTGAAATTCCATTCAATGATTGGCTTCTTTCTATATATTAATTTTAATATTTGCATATAGCGTGTAAGACCCTTCTTTTAAGTACGAACGATATATTATAGAGTTAAACATACGTGCGTCTGATTAATTTATACCCTCTGTAAATTTGAAAAAATCCTTAATAACAACTTCCTTTATTTATGCCAGTGATGTAAGATTGTCGCAATCGTTTTACCGGAAAAACAAACACACACTTAGATAATTGATCTCCGTAATTGTATCTATTTAGTCATTTCGATTTTTTCGTCTTAGTTTTAATTAAAAGCATACATGTTCCGACTGAGAAAAAGAGAGGAAAAAGGCGAGAAAAATACTAGTTCGAATTTTAGTCTATATAGTTAAATGAAAATCAGTTTGGTACTGTATTTTATTAAATTATTTTATTATCTCTTTATTTCTTACTTTCATTATTTTTTGCGTTTAAGTTGGGTTTCTCCTTTTCTAGTAGTTCGGGTTAAGGATAACCTTTTTCTTCTGTGTATTTCAAGTGGTACATTTTTTGTCAAGCTTAAATAGACGGCACAGTTCTCGAATAGTTAAAGATGCGACTACTTTAGCTCCAGGCGTGTCTTGTACCAAATGGTGCTTGTTCATTTCTGTTACATTTTCCTGAAATCTCTGAATTCGGCGGTAAATTGAAAAATCGCCAAGTTTTTCTTAGACTGTTGTTGTCTCAAATGTATCAAACGTTGGACATTTTTCCAGCCTTTTACTTGGTTTACGTTAGACTTCGGAAGCCTCATTTGGCTTGATACTGTTTGTAAGCAGAGAAGCAGTCAAATATTCTCAGTTCAGTGCAACGAGAAGTAATTCACGCAATATAATAATTAACAATTCATACGTGCTTTAGCACACATGATCGGGGAGTGTGTGCCTGAAGATTGGAGAGCACAAGAGAAGCGTACAAGAGTTGTTCGAGGCACAGACGAGAGCATTTCTAGCTTCTTGAAGGCTCTCCAAACTTCACAATTCAATTATAATTCGTGCAAAGAATGAGATTAAGATCGCAAGAAGCTGACGAAAGATTGTTTTAATTCGCTCTTTCCTAGTTATTTTCTTAGGAGGTGCTTGTGTCAGTGATTTACACTACGACTTGCAATAAATCGCTAAATAAGGATATTCTAACTATTTTTAAAAATAATAATTATATCGTTTTCCCACCTATGAGGAGATTTGCTTCGGCAGTTCTTTTTCTATGGCTGAATATTATTTTGGTACTGTGCTGGCTTTACATATGCATGTTATAACATGTAGCGAGGGTGGTTTATTTGGCGTTCTCACATTCTTAATGAAAAGAAAAACAAAGCGTTCCCGCTGAGGCCCACTACGTTTTTCGTTGTTCGAAACCTACATAATCTAACGATCCTGAGCTTTACACATTTCATTTTAAATTTTCACGGTTTCTTTTTCATAGAATACAATTAGCTTCTTTTCCTTATTAGTTTCCTACTGTCGTGCCTTTTGGTTGAGACACGTTTCTTTAGAGTTAAATGTAGAGAACTACCATTGCAGATTTATTTGATAAAGAAAACAGAGAAGCCTGAACTGAACTTGTTTGATAATGGTTTTTTTTCCTTTCCTTTCCTATAAATTGAATTTTCTAAAGCCATCAGAAAGAAGAAATAAAACGTGGAAGCCACTGTTATTGCTGATTCTCTGCTGTCAAGTCCATTTACTCAGTTATAAGCCCACACAGGAATGAATTTCCGGTGGTAACCTATACCTTAAAAGCTCTGTTTTGTTGTCGTAAACTAGTACGGATGACTAATGAAAATGATAAATAAAAATTGTTCAGTATTTAGAGTCGACTCTATTCAAATGTTTTTCACTTGGCATCATTTGGATAATTAATTCACCTGGGTGATGAAATGAATGAACTTTATTTCTTCACCGCGTCCATTATCCCACGCGAAGAAATATTACCCATAAGCGCACACCCGGTGGCTCGTGACACTGAATTATTTCGTTTTTGTCATTTCTCAGTATCTGACTGATAAAGAAAAGATAGCAACCTGCATTTGTTTTGTTTTCATAACGGAAATAATTTTAAAACACATTAGTGTTATCAGGCCAGTAGACTAGAAAACATCACCGCACTTAATATCAGATCACAAAATGGACAACAACAGTATACCAACTTTTAATGCATTTACTCACCTGCTGCGACGCAGAAACTGAAGCGACATGGCTTTCTTTGTGCAATACCGGTAAAAGAGGCAGTGAAATTTCCGCCACGCTTCCATTGTTTTGTAACCACCAAAAGTACCAATTCCTCTTTTTTAGGATGCTAGTTTCCTGTGTGTACAAAGTATATACATGTGAATAACCCTTTTGTATTAACCATTGAGCTTTGGCGGCCATGGTTTTTTCAAGGTTTTCGAAATGATCAGTTTTAACTTCCCCCTGACGTTTAAATTGCAAGAGAAAGCATGTTGTGTCTCGGGAACGTTAAGATCAGAATGCGCATAGGTAAACACAGGAAAAGGAATAAAAAAAAAAAAACAAAAAAAAAACAATATTGAAAAAATATAACTGCCGTACTGCAATGACACCGTTCTGGAAAAAAAAAAATCGGTATTACAACATGACAAAACGATAAAATGGCGGTTTCTTTGAATATAACTTATAAAGGTAAATTAACAAATGTCTAGTACATGATATCAAAGATGGAATCCCCTCCAGATAAGCTCAAAAAGGTCTGCGGGCACTCTTCAGAATAGGGACAAACAGGTACTAGCTCTATCTTGTATGTTGCGTTGAATGCTTTGATTAACTCTGCGAATTGAAAGATGGGGCGGGGATAAAAGAACCTCTATTTTGCATAGGTGCTTAACTTTCCAGTAAAGCAGTGCTCTGTGTTATGGAGTAATACAGCTAACACATAACTTGTCTCTACAAATAACATTAAAATTTAAAGATTTATCTTACGAACATTGATCACGCCGATGATGAACGTGCATTCAAGTACATGTTAATGAATCATCAGGCTGCAAAAATAAATTATTTTAGCTGGATATTGAAAAAACCATTCATAAACCAGAAACGTGATTAATTAATGAATATTTAAAGAGCAAGAGTAATTAATTTTTTCTTTCAACAAAATCATGTGTTTCACGTTAAAATTCGGCACAACACTTTTTGAACAGTTTGTGAATCCTCGAAGTTGAAAGTATTGCCTCTGAGGAATGAATTAAAAGGTCCTACATTTTGTTTGAAGCCTAG
The DNA here is from genome assembly GCF_042242905.1 of Orbicella faveolata. Classification (NCBI taxonomy): domain Eukaryota; kingdom Metazoa; phylum Cnidaria; class Anthozoa; order Scleractinia; family Merulinidae; genus Orbicella; species Orbicella faveolata. Next base: position 23,284,957 of record NW_028301563.1, read on the forward strand.
AATGTAAAGGAATAGCAATATAAACTATAGCCTCGATTTGGCGCAGAAACATGCTCGGATATTAGTCCGCGGACATTATCTGTTTCGAGAAGCGAACAGTTCTCCGAGAGAGTAGCTCGAGGAAAACTCTGAGCTTGAAGAAAAGATAATGTCCAAGAACAAATATCCGAGCATATTTCCGCGCCAAACGGAGGCTATTGTGTTTATTATCGTTCAAATATTTCTCGCGACGCGCGCGGTTTTGAAAAGTGGGGAATATCACTCTGATATTCATGAGTTTTAGCTGGGGAACATTCGGTCACGCGACGCGTTTAGACCAATCGCGCATTACCAAAAATATTTGATGGATTACAAATGGTGATATGCTTATATGGTGAGTATCGTCTACCAGTAATCACTCGTTTACATTCAGGTTTATATTTGTAAGTGCTTTCAAGGTTTGAAAGTAAATTACACAGCTGCTGCGATACAGAAACTGAATGGCTTTCTTTGCGCAATACCGGTGAAAGAAGCGGTCAAATCTCCAAAGCTGCTTTTTGTTTATGCTCACCAAATACAGCAGTAATTTCCTTTAAAATAGGTTGATATTTCCATGCATATACAATGTATATAATCCATTTACGATACATTTACGTACTTTTGCCTCGATTACTCTTTCAAGGTTTTCAAAATCATTTATTTCACGTTTAAATAGCGTTCCAAAGCATGCTGTTTCTCAGGGTCGTAAAAAACCGGATTGCGCAGAGGCAAGAACAAGCTAAAAGTTGGAAAAATCATCTAAAACACAGAATACAGCAACTGTACTTGCAATAATACTTTTCTGGGATAAATAATTAGGAATCCACAAAAAGACACACACAAAACATGATTTAAAAAAATATATATATTAATGATGAGTACACCGTCTATCGTTCAGTCCTATTCGGTCTTACAACACGACGAAACGATGGAATGGTGTATGGAATAAACTGGTTCTAGTCGTAAATTATTCCTGAAAAGTACAAGCACTCTCTTCGGAAGCTACTCTTGTCATTTATTTGATTAAAATTGCTATTTTCTGGTGCGTAGACTATTTATTTTCTGTTCTACTACGACGTTTACCATAATTAGTAAAAAACAACATTAATTTTCAGGGAGATCTACGTCTTTTGCAGTTTCCAAGTTATTATACATTGAAACATCTTTCTATCAGGGACGTTTGCGCCCAAAATGTTCCTATGGACAGAATTTTTTAAAACTTACGATGCAGCAAGGTAAAGATCAACTTTTGCCAAAAGATAAGGCGAGATGAGGCGCATTGAATACCATCCGTTTTTAGAGGTTCTTCTTGTGTTAAGACGATGTTAGCTTACAATTATCGACCTTAGAAAAGCTACATTAGTGAAATTTAGATCGGCAATGTATCCAATTCAGCACAAATGAGAACGTTAATTAAACGTTTGGAGCTGATGTCACTCCTTGAGGTAGAATGAGCCTGAAAAAATAATAAATATCGGCCTTACCTGTCCACGTTGGACCAAAAGTTTGCTCGCACAAGAGCAGAAAAAGCGAAATTTTCTAACTTCTCGCAAACAGATTTTTCCTGTTTTATTATTATTATTATTATTATTATTATTATTACTACTTTTAAAACTTTTTTTTGTTAACATGGATAAAATCTGGAAAGGAATTGATCGTGTGTGCAGAACAAAGGATGCCATTACCAATAGGCGTGAACATCCTTAAGTTGTTTTTAATAAAATTTTCGTTGAATTCTGTAGAGGAAACAAGCAACCTGATTTCACCAAAATTTGCTTTATCGTGGATAATTATTTTCCTGGGTATTTTTTTAGCTTCACTAGTAAAATTCTCCCCATTTTTTTTTTCGCCACATTTTCTAAGCGAATCTTGACTATTCTGATATTCCAAATTTGCCTAAGAGATAATGTATTAGGGTTTCAGCACAGCCAAAATGATGAATTATATCTTTTGTTATTGATATGGCGATCTTGCTCGTGATTATCGTCTAGCAGTAATTACTCTTTTACATTCAAGTTTACATTTCCAAGTGCTTTCAAAGTTTGAAAGTAACTTCTTTTATTCGGAAATAAAGTATATAAATAAACCTATTTGTTGAGCTTTTCTGAATTTAAATATTATCTGATATTTGCTTCATAAAGGAAAAGCCGGTTCATTACAATGATTGATGGAATTAATGGAATTACTTTCCTAAGATATTTGAAATTTTCTAATTCTTGCAACTTGTATTTTCTGATGTAGTTTTACTGTTGACAAATCATTACGCGATGAATATCAAATTCTCATATCTAGATTTCTACAAAATGAAGTAATTTAGAATAAACAGTTTTCCATCAGTTGACAGAAATCCATCCAAAAACAAGTGTAATTAAGTAACAAAAGTTCCTTAAGTTGTCGAGCAGTCTCTTTCAGATTGCCTTAATCCAGTGCAAATAGTCGTTTGAATGCATGTGGAAGACTTCGAAGCAATACGAATCAAATTTACAAGTAAAATGGCGTTTGTAGTTTCCAGAATTCCAGTAACAGCTGTTGACATAACTGTAGACAACCCTCCCCCCACGCCACCCCACATCCCGTGTGCCTGTTTTGCTTTTTTGTGCAATCTTTTATATAGCCATCGAATATTAGATTTGTCACTAAACTGTTACAACTATTTTGATCTTCTGCGTAATGAAAAAAACTATAACGTGGCCATAAGTATTTCGCCAATCAATCAATCTTTATTTGTACTCACTCTTGCTACAAAAAATTACAATGTTCAATGAAAATATTGAAAGTTAAAATTACAGTACTAGCTGTCTGGAATAACCATAGGAGCTAGCGAAGCCAGGCAGCCAGTTAACATCAGCATTAAATAAAAATAAAATACAGGTCAGTAAGAAAACTGAAGCACAAATGCACACACAAGAAGAAAAACAGAAGAGGAGAAACGCTATTCCTATGCTATGAAGGAAGTCTAAAATAGTTGAATAAAATATTTGCCTGCAAATAGAATTTTTATGTTTTTTCCCTCTGGTCTTGTTGCTTGTTACAGTCACGTAGTATTGCGTGACACAGGTTAGGGGTGGAGGATAGGAGCAATACATTGCAACCCCTCTAGGCAAATGTTTGCTTAGTAACCTCGCTATCGAGCGTGGTTGTGCGTTCCCTCAGATTTTCCATCGAGGGAAGACACTTATTTGAACTCCCACCTCCTCCCCTGATCCTGTCAACCTTGTTTATGTTTATGCAGGATGTAAGACATGGCATGGCGTTTTGGTTGCCCTCACCTTTATTGGGCCAAAAGATTTCTAAGAGATTGTAAATTTTATATGAATTATAAATTGATTATTTCAATAAAAGCGGCTTTGGGCTTTCCCTCAGCCATTTTACTCCAAACGTTTGTGTGAGAGTAAAATTATTGTTGGCCAGTAAACGAGCTCAGTCAATACAGCACTCAGTTGATACGTTAATAGGAGAAGCCCGGAGGAAAAAGCATAAATTTATATATGAATACAAAACATTAATGTAAGAGAGTACACAATAGTTATGGCAACTATATTAACTACAACTATCGCCCTACCCCATCCCGGGTAAAAAGAACTTAAACGACAAAAGTAAAGTAAATTAAACTGCCTTGACAATGTGTGCATATCAACCCTTTAGCCCAACTATTATTTAAAGGAGCCCTGTTAAATCTACCTTTTTAGAAACCTAACAAGCCGTTGTTGTCTTTTTTTTTCATGATAGGGCCGTAATGTAGAATAGAACCCTTAACCAAATTATCGAACTGGGAAAAATAAATCGCTGTACTTATCCCGATTGAGAACTATTGTGTTTAAAGATGTCTATCATTTGCCATTTTTCACAATTTTCTTCCAATCCTTGTTTAATTACACGCGCGCAAACTGTAGATTGTGGTCGATATTTGCTAACCTCGGAACTTTACAATTTCCAGCGGTTGTTTAATCGAAGTAATTCCATTGATTCCCATCAGGAGCCATAATCGGGGACGGAGACCGTAAGTCTTGGGATCCGCGCGCACCCATGATGTGGGACAATATTTCTATTTTTAGAACAAATTGCGCCATCCTGACGTCATATATGCGCGAGGATCCACGCACATGTCGGGGGCTCTCGCGTGGATGTAGTCACGTTGCCTGATCAAATGGTGAAAGTGGCGAGATTCTCTTGCAGATTTTTCACAGCGATGGCAGGGAATAAGAACCTGGGCTCTTATATGTAGTTTTATGCTCTGAGCTAACGAAAAGGGTGAGTTTTTTAGGGTCGAAAACAAGACTTCAATTTGGCGCTGTGAATGAATAACAACATCTGCTCGCGCTAGTTATAAGCCTACGCATACGCTTTTCTATTTGTTCTGACTAAGAATATAGCACGAAAACTCTCTACTCTGGTATCGAGTTAATCTGTGAGTTTCTCAAACAATGGTTAATCATAACCAAAACCGGTTTTGATGGTTCCTTTTTGTTTCTGCTTGTTTAGCGAGTTTGCAAAAGTCTTCAAGAGGAAGTTTATTTGCATAGTGCAGCGCGTGCACTTTTAAGTCCGAGTCGGTGTTTTCTATCGTCAACAAATCTTGACAAAGATTTCTTTCGTTATCTTTTGTGATGAGATGACATATTTTCAGCTAGGCTTTTAATACGTTCTCAAACATTTATCAACCTTAAACATTTCTAAATACTATAGAGATATTGTATGAGTTCGGTGTACGTTTTCACACGAAAGTTGTCATGTTTACTGACTGTACAAAACAAGCATCGCCGGGCTCTCTAATTCATCGACAACAGACAATGTATTGGATTTTTACACAAACAAAACTGAGCAGTATCTACAAACGTAAACTTATTGGGCCTTGATAAAACATTAAGCATTGCTTACAAATTAAATCAGGTAAAACTCAAACTTTTCGGTCGCGATAGACTGGCGAATTCCTCGCAAGCGTGTGGAAAGAGGAGTTAGGAAACTTTGAAGTCCTGAAACTCTGCTATGTCTAAATATATCCAGCTAGTTTTTTGCTGTGTTACGGAAAAGCTGTTAATCTTCAACATATGTGAAATTTAGAGTGGAGTAATGTACAGCTCTTGTAGAAGAAGCAGCGGAACACAACTTGGTCAGTGATATAAGCTTAAAGGAGGACTTACCTAAATTCGACACTGTCTTACTTCACTCAAACTGGAGAAAGTTAGGACGAAAATACTTAAGAAAATTCCAACAGACATAAACGCGCCGAGTTGTGGACCAAAAGAATTTCGGACGCCATTGCCCCCGGGCGACATCCGCAAAAATCCTCGCAGCATGTACGCGCGTGTGCCGCAAGCGATGGCGCAATTTGTTCTAAAAATAGGAAAATTGTCCCATATCATAGGGACAGCCCCAATACTAGAAATGGCGCGCCCTTACGGTCTCCGTCCCCGATTATGGCTCTTGTTCCCATGCAAATCAATGTTCTATGAAAAAAAGGCCGGCATATCAGAGGCAGAGGTTGCTGAATTAAACAAAAAAAAAAGGGTGGCAGCAACAATTATCGCTGGCGGTCGCTGTAATTGTTAGCCAAATGATTCATTTTCCTTATACCAGTCACTTTACCTTTGGAAATGCCCATTAGCGCTCATTTCAACTTTTGTTTAGTTTCCTTCTGATGGTTTCCTTTCCACCATCGAAACATATCTTGAAAAGATTAATTTTTTTTGCCTTTTTGACATGATATTGACAATATAAAGATCCCTCGTTCAACATCATATTGTTTCTTCGAATGGCTCTAGTTATTAACATTGTCAGTCTTGTCAAGCGAGATTAAAACACTCGGTATTTTTTGAAGTTATTTTGAACCAGAATCAAGTGGTTCATGTTTCACTTTCAGAAACCTACTATTTCAGGATTGGTTTTATTTCGGAACACTTTTTTTTTCTGGGACGTGCGTGGTCTTATATTCCATTTGTAAACTGAGAAAGGCTGCTTATTATGTTTACTTATGCCACAATTCCGAACTAAGTACACTCAGTCCACGTCAAGTCTTATCTTCATCTCGATAATGAAAGTACAGCATGTTATTTCTTTTTTCAACTATAGTCAGCTTATCTTAGAACATTTTGTTTTTCGAAAGCACTGGAAATAACACAAAGATAAAATACGGCTTTTTTTACTTTTAAATATAAAACGAGTATTTACTTAGCCAGGTGCATGTATATCAGACATCGACAGTGAATTATTCATGTACAAACAGAACAGAACAATAATTTGACAATTTGCTTTGAAGAAAGCCGGAAAAAAATATCTATTCAATGCGCTCAAGGGACTGCCTTTTGCTTTTCAATGATATCCTTTGCGGGTGGCTCGTTTTAATTCATCCCTTCGTTTATTAGAGTTTGCATGGATTGGATAACTGCACCTGCGGATTAATGTATCTTATAACGTTATACACATTTTAATTTTTGGTTCTCAGTGCTTGAATTCCCGTCACTTCAAACGAGAAAGAAGACAAACCTAGGCCGCGTATTTCCTTCCGGGTTAAAACTGAAATGGCGGATGACCTGAGTGCAAGAGGCCTCCCATTAACAATTCTGGAAGTCAGCTCTTTACTTATTTTGAATGTTCTGTCTCTTCTGGGAAACACGCTTGTTTGCGCTTCAGTTTACAAGAACGCAAGACTCCGTACAACCACAAACTTATACATTATTGCTCTGGCTGTGAGCGATTTGCTTTCCGCTGTTTTTGTCATGCCTATTGGAACGGCTGTGTTGATAGCCGGAAAGTGGAATTTTGGTGGGATTACTTGTCAACTTCATGCCTTCTTTAGCCTGTTTGTCATCTATGTTTCACCAGTGACTATGGGCCTCACTGCTGTAAACAGGTATGTGAGAATGTGCAAGACAGACCAACAGTATAGGAAATTGTTTTCAGCCGCCAAGTCTCGGGCTCTTCTTACTTCCGTGTGGTCATTTGTTGCCTGTTACACCCTTGTTCCGCGCCTGCTTGGCCTGCAAGCCTATGAGTTTGTACCAGGGTACGCGCAGTGTTCTATTGCTCACCTTAGCGAAAGTGGCAAAATGATTCACTATGGTTTCGTTGTGACACTTTTCTTCTTACTACCGTTGATGGCAACTGTAATTTGTTACACAAAAGTTGCGAAAAGGATTCGACAGCACAACGTGGGCGCATCTTTGACAATTCAGAGGCGCGAGAGAAACCTTTCCATCACTGCACACGAGATAAAAGTCAGCAAGTCTCTCTTTGCCGTTGTGTTTGCATTCATGATCTGTTGGATACCGTTTTGGGTCATAGTCATTTTGAGACGCTTCCGTATTGTCGCAAAAATGCCTCGTAGCTTCGAACTACTCTGCATGTTTCTCCTCTACTTTTCCAATACAATCAACCCCTTTATATACGCGGGTATGAATCAACTATTCAAGAGGGAATTCCGAAAGATACTATTCTGCGAAAGAAGGCGTAAAGTTGATGTTTTATCAGGAGTGGTGAAAACAGATGAAATTGAAACGTACAGCGCAGCTTTATTACGAAACCCAAGAATGCGACGACAGGACAACTACCAGACTCCAGCAGAGATTATCAATAACCAAGGAAGCGAAAACCATCAAATAGAAGAACCTTTTGAATGGTTTAGACTTGCCACGCTGTCAACTTACGCTAGCAAACCTTTCTCTGAAAACTTTCATGATTCAGCTTCCCTAGATACTTAAAAATCTCCGCTGGGACAAAGATAAGGAACATAACTTTCCAAATGAGACTCGGGCGATTCAAGTTTGTTCTGTTTTGAATTTCAAATTTCTCAGCTGATTATATGGTTTGTCTAAACAATAACAACAATTTCGGAACCCTTTTCTCTGCCTTTAATGGTCGTCTTCAGAAAGCCACAAATAAGGAACCTGATAACTAGATAACGGTTCTAAATAATTTATCATTTCCTGTCAGCAACTGTTTATGGTTGAGGCAGAGTGCGTTGTTTGAAGTTGCTTTGTTGGAGCGTAGGAGAAATTCGATTTTTTTCTTATCAAGCTGGTAAGGACATGATTTGGGCAATTTGTTTTGAGGTAAAAGAAAAAAGAATCGCTGAATGTGCCCAAAAGAAACTGCATTTATCTTTCCCTCGAGGCGGTCTATTGCTGGCACTTCTGAATTCCTAGTCTGGATTGGATACTTCCAAGTGCGTTTTAATAATTTGACTCACGATCATATACGCTTTGGAAAAAAATTTTCCTGGCACAAACAGCATGTATATATATAAAAAAAGTTTTACTTTAGCCAAGATCGCGTTAGATTTGGTTTTTAACTAGAAATGTTTGTAATGAAAAAGTGTGTAAATCAACATTGCTTTCGAATATAAAGCACCTGCTGGTTATACCCGTTGCTATGGGAACCTGTTGAGCAAAAATGACGATCGACAATAATATGTTTGTTAATGATTTGGCGTTTGTTTGACATCAATATTGAGGCATATATAATTTGCTTAAGAGTGGCGTGTTTTCCACTAGTATACCTACTGGAAATTATTTTAAGCATCAGATCACTTCGATTAATCTCGGTTATCTTGAAATAGATTAGTTGAAATTTAAATGGAGAATCCATTGAAAGGTTAAGATTCAATTTTTATGAAGTGAAATTATTGTAAGCATCAGGTCCCTACTAATTGTCAAAGAAGAGTCTTTTCAGCGCTGGACATTAGTTATTTTTGATTTCCACAATTTGAGTTCCAATAACAGCTCATTTACACCAGACAGGTCTTATTGAAACAAATGCATTAGGCAGTAATTTGAGAAAAGAAATGGATCGCGGCAATAAATCATTCTGAATGGCAAAATCTAGTTTTCAGCTCTCTAATTCGCGAGCCACGCAGGGAGGGTACTGTGCACACTTATCTATGTAGTTAACCCAGGGACGTCTAAACAAATAGCTGTTATTACAGTTGAGCCCACGGTACAGCGGTATTAGTTGCAGAGTGCGCGAAAGCGAGGCTTTCGGGTCAACATTCCAGGGGAATACAAGCGCCTTATGAGAAAACTTCGAGAAAAATAATAATAATTATGGGTTCCTCTCCGGATTTTGCATTTTTCTCACAAGAAGAGAGGCTACAATTACTCAGCGGAAACTGCCCTCGTCATTTGACAAAGCCTAGGCTGAGATCGTGGCTTTCATACCGTGTAGAAACAGCAAAAGATGGCAGTGCTTCGAGTGACGCCTACAAACGTGAACTAATGCACAGGTGAGCAGTTGGATATAAGATCGTTCTTCCTGCCCTATTTTCGTGCAGGAATAACAGTTTTTTGCCCTCTCAAACGTATATAACGTTTTCTTTTTTGTAGAGTTGTGACTTACATAAAAAATGGATGGGAAAACAATTTCACTGAAAGTTGGAAACACTTTGCATCTGATGCGAAAAATAAAGTTGTTTCCTCGTCGAGCACGAGTTCTCCGAACACTCTACACGAGTTCCCACAGGCTGCAAACTGATGTTCCATCCAGAGGGCTGAATTTTCACCGTTCACAACTGAGAACATGATGAATCACTTTATTAAGAGAAAATCAGGAGATAATGAAGGCAATAAAGACTATAAGAATTTAAATTTAAATAGTAAGGCATTTGGACTATTCAGACATGGTCATGTACAAAATATCGAAGTTGCCACTACTGAAAATGGAGACGTGATCCATATAAAGTACAAGCTCAATGTTACCATGATCAAATCCAGAGAGAAAGCTGGTGAGATCACCTATGCCTGCTGCAGTCAGGATCTAGTTTTGTAACATCCCAGAGATGCAGCTTTTTCAAGATTGTACTCCACTGAGAGTTGTTATTGTATACAGTAATACAGTAATACTTAAACTGAAAAAAATGCACCAATGTAAGCCTGTTATGTTAGGAAAAGAGTAAAGAGGTTTTTTGTTATTATTTGATATAACTGAAATGAAGAAGAGAAAAATACATGTAGTTGTCCATTGATCATGGTGATGTGTAAATAAGCTGAAATCTGCCAACACAAGACTTGAGGGCACAACCCTTTCACCCCACCCCTTCTCTACTGGAACTGGTAGCTTAGGGTAATGCTAACAAAAAGACGATCTTGTGTGATTGAAAACAATGACATGTAGCATGTAGCCTTGTCCCATGTGTTCAATCCATTTATTCTGTATTTTACTATTACATATTTGAAGGCAGAGCTCATTTGTGGCATCTTAATCAAGGAAGGTACTTTTTAAAGTAAATATGCTAATTACAACAATCTATTTATGAAACATACAATCCAACTGTGTTTGTAAGCTTCTTAACTCTACAAAGCCCCCTTCTAATAAGATACCTCACCAAGGGCCTAGAAGCCTGAACCAAACCCTAGGGCCCTAGATATAATAGGGGAAAAACTATCTAAAGGCAGACTTTTGCTTTACAAGAGGTGGCAAAAAAAATTAGTGAACATTGCACACACAAATAAAATCATGTCAATAAGGCCACTCTTGCATAGAGTTGTTGGAATAAAGTCTAAAATATGATAGTTCCTTATACATTCAATTGCACATTCGACAGGAATTCTGAGGGTTGCAATCCTTCGGGTTGCCAGCATTTCCTGTTCTGTAAACTGTCCTGACTGATTCATGAAGGGAGGAACATTCACCTTGACACCTTTCGAGGCTAACATTTCTTGAATATTGAACCCCCGATCTGCCATGACCTCATATCCTCGCTGTAATTTGTCAATAAAACCAGATTTACTGGTTATTTCCTTATCAGAAATACAGCCACCATAGAGATGTGAAATAAAAACAAACACTGCCACTTGGAGTAATACCGACCAATGCCTTGAGGGTATTAGTGTTCATGTAAGTTGAAAATGTGAGCTGTTGTGTTTCTGGGTTACTAGGTTTTTCTATGTACATTTCAGTTGCATCAATGATTACTGTTGTTCCCTTGTTTCCAGGCTTGTGTAACTCAATTATTTGTCTGTGAGGGAAAATGTCTAATTCTTTGAATCTGTAGTACATAAGCTTTGTCCAAGTAACAATAATTGTCACTTGGAGCTTAATCCTCCCCAAGTAGACAAACTTTGTAGCGACACAATACAAGGAAACATTCCTCCTCCACTGACAAGGTCCTTTTTGGGCCTGCCTTCTCTCTTTTTTGAGCATCATTTTGTTCTAAAAAGCTAAGAACTATGCTGAAAACTCCATAGTTTGGAAACCCAGTATAGAATCTCAACAACTTTGAATTACTCTTAATATTATCGATGTTAAAGAGACTCTGTTGGAACATGCTTTCCAACTCTTTCCTAAGCTCTCGTTCTAGTTCAAGTTGTTTAATTTTTTCAATAAGTTCTTCTTCGAGTTCCTTCCTCTGAACCTCTAAACATTCATTTAAGCGCTTCACTTCTTCTTCCTTTTCTTTTAGCTGCTCCATTAAAAGTTCTTCTTTGCTTTTAACCTCAGCTTATCAGCAGTGACACTAGGAAATCCACATTATTGACCTGGAATATTAACAGATTCTAATTCAACTAATTTATCGACAGGGTTAGACTGAGGGTTCAGTATAACTTCATCTTTGACTTGGTGCTTTGTTGTCTCACGTGCAGCGGAGTGATAAACAGGAGCTTTCCGCCTTGACTTTTCCTCCGGTGAAAAACTGAATCTTTTAGGAACAGATCCACTTTTCAGATACCTTTTTCCTCCCACACACCGCATAAAACAATCTTCAGAAAAGTGCTCACTGCAGAGGTAAGAATGTTTCGACACAGGAGGGTCTTTTCTCTTCATTTTAAGCAACCAAGTTCGAAGAAGCTTGACATTGTTTATAAATAAAAAAAAAATATTTAAAGTGTCTTTATTGTTCAAAAGATATAGGTAAAGTATGCCACGACAGTTTTAAACATTCGGGCTTGTTACTTCTGTTAACACATCCATAAGCAATGCAGTGCCTTACCATGCTTTTCACGACAGAATCAGCCCAGATGAACGACCAGATCCGCAAACACAAACGAAGAGATCAGTCCACAGGTCAAAAGGACGGACGATTCTTTGTTGAGGTATTTTCGTTTGACCCGAAAGCCTCGCTTTCGCGCGCACTGAAAGTAACACTGCTGAAACGTGGGCTCAACTGTAATAACAGCTATTCACAACTTCACAATGGGACTGCTAGAAAGGAGGGGGGGGGGGGGCAGGTTAGGATGGAACACCCTATTGGATTACCGTTGTAATAATATAAAACGGTGAAAACGAACGGTAAAATCCGACGTTTCGGAGTAGTCATCACTCCATTATCAAGGAAAATGTATATAAGTTCATGCAAATTACAGCATTTAAAGCGATTTTGACGCGAAGAATTAACATAAAAGGGTGCGAAGATTATGAAAATACTTATGGTGGTGTGTACTTTTGATGGTAGAGTTAACGAGGTGTTTGGGATACTTCAAACGTGAGAATACTGGGTATCCAGTTACTGAAGCGATCGCTTCAAACAGAGACAAAGGTGTGCGCAAAACCCACTAATTCAGGTCTACTCTTGCACTATCAGAGTCATGTTGACAAT
>NW_028301563.1:23300000-23342500 GCF_042242905.1 Orbicella faveolata
GAATCGCTGTTGGTAGCTGTCGTCCTTGAGTTGAAACCGGCCAACTTATTGGACATTCGCCGCTGTTTTTTCAGAGGATTATGGCTGTAGCTGGATATGGATTCCGGATTGGTGAAGACAATCAGCTCTGAGATTTCCAGTGGGTCGAAATCATCACGGAGCGCTTGGATGATTGTCTCGCGACCACTCGAATTTGTAAATTTACCGTCCAGGGAGACAGTGGACGTTGTCGTAGCAATGAACCAATAAACCAGGCAAGAGATACGTTTTAGAACATAATGTTATGCAGACTCGAAGAACTAGAAGAATATTCAAATACACACAAGCATGCGAATAACTTATACGGACTCATCACACCATCGGTCATGTGACCGGAACTGCGAACAGTGTGAAACCGGAACTGAATATTACATCCCTTTTTTTCCAAAAATGAAAAAAACAAAACAAAACACAGCTACTCTGAGCCTTAAGTTAACATTCGCAACAATAACTGAGGAATGGAGTGAGCCGGTTGCTCAACAACAAAAATAACAGAAAAAATGATAATCGTTCAGCGCAGTTCTACAGGGTTAATCCCTTGACACAGTGTTCCTCTTAACGCGACTAAATAAATTTAACTTAAATGTCCATCCTGGAAGGTGCCTTGACCACCCTTCCACTGCGTGACACATACTGACTTCCTGTACTTTTGGCTGAGGTGACTGGCTGAGCTACTCCTGGGGTTGGACTGGCAGATTGATTTTATCGGGCCTCAAACTCAACCTGCAAACGAGGTGTTTGTGGCCGTAAACGTTGACTTACACAGCATCAGTGGTCGGCCAACTGCGCTCAAGGCCAAGTTAGACACAGGAGCTCAAGGAAACATACTTCCTTTGAGACTGTATCGCCGTATGTATCCTGAGAGTCTCACACCAGAAGGTTTTCCCAAACCAGGAGTTTTGGAACACTCACCTATAGTGCTCACTGCTTATGGAGGGGCCAAGCTGATGCAACAAAGGAAGTGCCGAATTGATTGTGATTTCAACGGCAGGAAATCAGTCGCAACTTTCTTTGTCACGGAAGCAGATGGACTAGCCATCATTGGGCTGCCAACATCCTTGGAACGGAACCTTATCCCTCTAAACTGCTCAGTGCAGCAAGGTTCACCGTTGAATGCCAACCGCAATCGTGAACAGGTTACACCCATTAAAGACAAGGATGACTTAGTGAAACGTTACCCTGATTGCTACGATGGTGTTGGAAGATTCCAGGGTCAGTACCATATCACTGTGGACCCATCTGTACCCCCGGTTGTCCATGCTCAAAGACGCGTGCCATTGAATTTGCGCGATGACATAAAAGAAGAGCTGGACGATATGGAGTCCCGGGGATTATTACTAAGATAAAAGAAGGCGAGCCGACGACCTAAATGGTAAACTGAGAATATGTCTAGATCCCAAAGACCTAAACAAGGCCATTTCCAGAGAGCATCACGGGATCCCTACTCTGGAAGAAATTCTCCCAAAGCTAAGTGGTGCCAAGTACTTCTCCATTGTTGACGCGAAATGTGGTTCTTGGAACGATGTGCTAGACCAGGAATCGAGCTATTTAACCACTTTCAATTCGCCATTTGGCCGCTACAGATTTCTGCGCATGCCATTTGGTCTCAAGATGTCGCAGGACGTATTCCAAGCAAAGATAGACCAGACCTTTGAAGGTTGCGAGGGCACCATTGGGATCGCCGATGACATTGTCATTTTGGGAAAGTTAGACATTTCTTGGATTAGCAACCCACATGGGTCCATTCATTTCTGGTCTCAGCACACTTACATATCCTCTTCGAGAGCTAGTTAAGGAGAATAGTGTTTTTGACTGGAGCACCGCCCATCAACAAGCCTTTAATGCAATCAAGAATGCCATCAATGCGGAAGCTGCACTGGCATACTATGATCCAGCCAAAGAAGTCACCCTCCAAGTTGATGCTTCGTCGACAGGTCTTGGAGCTGCCTTATTGCAGGATAAGAAGCCAGTCGCCTTTGCCAGCAAAGCCTTAACGGACACGGAGTCACGCTACGCTAACATTGAGCGAGAGCTCCTAGCTGTAGTCTATGGATGTGAGCATTTCCACACCTACCTATATGGCCGAAGTTTTATCGCAGAGTCCGACCACAAACATCTGGAGGCCATCCAGCTGAAAAACCTGATCTCAGCACCTCCGAGGCTGCAAAGAATGCTCTTGCGCTTACAGCCATATGACGTCACTATCAAGTATCGTCTAGGCAAACAGGTGCTGGTAGCCGATGCCCTCTCAAGGCTCTCACCTGAAGAGGAGTTACCAATCCCTGATCTGAATGTACAGATTCATGACGTATGCCCACAATTCTCAAGCGAGTGTTTGCAAAAGATCCGGGCAGAAACAGCTAAGGACCCAGAACTTTCTGCCCTAGCTGGCCCACTACAGTAAGGGAACTGCCCTCACTGATACGACCCTACTGGACTTACCGTGAAGAACTGTCCATCGAAGACAGCTTGATCTTCAAGGGCTACCGAATTGTTGTTCCATAGACCCTCTAGGGAGATATCCTATCCAAACTACATTCCAGCCACCAAGGTACAGAGAAGGCCAAGCTAAGGGCACGCACATCAGTGTTTTGGAGGAACCTGAACAAGAATATCCAAGAGATGACCAGGTCATGCACAATATGCCAGGAACTCAAACCTAAACAAGCAAGGGAACCTCTAATACAAACTGAAGTGCCACCAAGACCATGGCACACAGTAGGAACTGACATATTTTACCTCGACGATGATGAATTCCTTTTAACTGCTGATTACTATACCAAGTACCCGTTTGTCACGAAATTTCCCAACGGCTACAGTACTAGTAAGTGTGTAGCAGACTTAATCAAGCAAATATTCAGCGAGCAAGGAATTCCACGAATCGTGGGATCAGATAATGGGCCCCACTTCCAAGGGCACTGCCGTCAGTTCGCAGAGGAGTATGATGTCAGTCATGTGACGAGTTCTCCCATCTACTCACGTAGTAATGGATTCGTTGAGAGCCAAGTCAAAAGCGTCAAAAGAACCCTCAAGAAAGCCAAGAGGTCTAATTCAGACTCAAAGATAGCCCTCCTATGTCTCCGAGCAACTCCAATTGACAACAAGTTGCCATCCCCAGCAAAGCTGCTGTTCGGAAGACAGGTGCAGGACAACCTACCTAGGAAAAGCCAAACTGACCACACCCATGCTGATGATGTCATCAGCAGACTGAAAGAGAGGCAGGCACAACAGAAGCATTACCATCCCACTTCTGACACCATGTCGTAGCAATAAACCAATAAACCAGGCAAGAGATACGTTTTAGAACATCATGTTATGCAGACTCGAAGAACTAGAAGAATATGCAAATACACACAAGCATGCGAATAACTTAAACGGATTCATCAAACCGTCGGTCATATGACCGGAACTGCGAAAAGTGTGAAACCGGAACTGAATATTACAGACGCGATACTCTGCATTTGTTTTGCCAGTGTATTTCTACCAGTTGAAACCATCTTGTACCAGATATTGGATTTTGGGCTGAAGTTTTGCTCGCGACTCACGTCGGCAATATCGCTTCATGCACAAGTGCAATTCCACGCTAAATACCCTCTCTTCGATAGCCAATCAGATCGCGAGTCTACCTTTAGCTATGTGATTCTAGGCTTAATTTCTGGACCTTCAAGTTGGGGGCGGGAAAGGGTTGAGTGCAATGTCTCTCAAGCATCAACTGCCAACTGCCATCCCCGAAAGAGGTAGGGAAAAATGTCAGCTGGGCTTTGGATTAGTTAAAAAGAGATTTCCCTCCACGTGCTGAGAAATCGACATCCGGTATGCAGTGTTCGTCCTGGCCTTCACTCGCTTTGAGCACGTGGGACAGAAGATAACAGGGTAGCCTATACACCAAATGCCCAATACATGAGTAAGCTAAAATCAGGCCATTGGGCTAGACAAGAGGTTATATGGTAGGAAGCTTGGTAGCATGTGTCAATATATTACATAGAGATCAATTATTTAAAACCATGATAATATACATGAAAGAATTACTCGATTCTGATTGGCTGAGAGCAGTGCAGTTCAGTTGTAACACCAGTGCAAATTACACATCGATATTCTGGATTATGATTGGCTGAAAGACAATAGGAATTTTCTAAGCCAATGATATCACGTAAAATGATGACGAAAATTTTCTGCGAAAACTTTGAAAAAAGTTTTCTCGACTGAGAGAAAATGGCAGCATTAAATCAAAAAAGGTTTACTCTGACCCTAGACGATACAATAGAAGAACTGCGAACAACCGACAGTATCCAGAGAAGTTCATGGTCAACAAATGCCGCTTGGGTCTTCAGCTCAATTTCTTCAACCGCCGAGAGCTCGAATGCCATTGCAACCGATTTCGATGCCCAATTCATCAGCGTTTGGATTAAAACAAAGTTCCACGTAACTCAATCCGACAATGATATGAGAGCTCAAGAGCAAAATCTGTTGAACAAGTTCAACTACTGCCAGGTTTCATTCAACTTCGAAGAGCTGCAAGTCTTCAAGACCAGCCATTCCAAGTGTGAAGCCTATTAAGCGTCGTCGCGTCCATATAATCGAGAGCGATTCAGACTCCGATTAAACGATGAGTTTTGAAATACTTTTTGCCTTATTGTGGTTTGAGATTCCTTACAAATTTCAACGATTCCATGTGCAAATACTTTTAAACGAACCGCTTTGAGTTCGTAGCATTATCAGCTGATCCTCATGAGCCAATCAGTAAATAACGTGTCAAATCCGCGTCAAATGCTCACTTCCTGTCTGTAATAAGATCTTCCGATACTTCCTCCACACGAATTTTTTCATGTTTGTATTATTAATAAGTAATCATACGGTTTTTCTCGTTCAATTTGGAATTTTAAATTTACGCTTGTGAGCTTTTTGAAAAACTCACAGGCGCAAATTAATTCCAAATTGAACTCGAAACTTTATGATTACCTCTACTTATTTGCAGAAGGCTTAATTGACTTTCTGTCATTGAAAGTTTTAATTAAGTACAACTTTTAGTGTGCTTTCCAACATTTGATGAGTCGGAAGTTGAACAAAACAAACATTTGTTGCAAGATCCATTTTACTGTTTAACGATTCCGGACGCAATGGAAAACACCCAAGCAGTGATGTGTATCAACCAAGAAATGGTGACCAGTAGATAAACCATAACTTACTACGAAAAATAAGTGAGGATTTGGTTATTGACTTATGAGGCTGAATAAATTTGAGGGGTTCCTTAAATGTTTTCGAATGCATGAAAAGTGAACTTTATTGTGGCAGATGTTTTTTAATATACTTTTAATTTGTTTACTATTCATTTAGTTGTTACGTATCTTTTCTGTAGTTAAGTTGCTGTCAGATTTTTTCAGATTTTTAGGGTATTGTTTCACACAAGAAATATCTTCTCGTTGCAGAATCGTATTCTGCGAGTAAGTCCTCGCGACTTCAAAACAGAAGCATGGAAATCATCGTCGCCGAAGCTACAACCTTGATATTAATTAACCTTACTAGTTCGATAGGAAATGTCTTAGTGGCTCTGACTATGTACAAGAGCCGAAGGCTACGAACAACGTCGGATATTTACATATTTGCTCTGTCAGTCCCAGACCTTATGTGGTCAACCTGTGTTATGCCAATGACGACCATCGCGTTGTTAACTGGAAAATGGAATTTTAGCGAAACTGTTTGTGAATTTCAAGCGTCTGTCGATTATTTTGTGCTTTACAGCTCACCTGTAACGATGGGACTGGCCGCTTTTAACAGATACATGAGATTAGTCAAGTCTAAACATTATCACAAGGTCTTCTCTTTGAAGAAGTCAAGGATGTTCCTTACAGTTTTTTGGCTGCTTCTGGCGTTGTACATTATTATAGTAAAAAGTGCGACCTGGCAAAGATTTGAGTTCTTGCCTGACTACGCCCTCTGTGCAGCAATATTTTCGACCAAGAGAAGTGCTTTGGTTCACTACTGTATTACTATCCCCGTGTGTTTTGTGATTCCTTCTTTCATCATTATATTTTCCTACCTACACGTGTACAAGGCAATTAGACAGCACAATCGCAACATATCTCCTAGTTTTCACAACAGAACAAACCAAACAAGATTAGCAATTCAAGAGATCAGAATAAGTAGGGCGCTGGTTTTTGTCACAGCAGTCTTTGTGGTTTGCTGGGCGAATTTACGAATTTCATCATTGAGTGACGCAAATCCAAGTGAAGCTTTTGATCTTTGATATAACTTAATGCAAAGCAGAGTGGCAGAGGGAGCAATATTACAATTCAGGATCTCTCACACGACACCGGGTTGATTATCAGGTTGTGTTCTAAACAAGGATAAATCACAGCAATGCGAAACCCTGTCTCTGTTGATCTTCTGGAAGCAATAACACGAATTAAAGATTCGAACACAGGTTAAACCTTTTTGTCGGATAGCTCTTTTCGACACACGCGGTATGATATTTTAAATTTTACTTTTATTGGGCGAAGACTATAAATATATATCTGAGCGAACTCGCAAAAACATGCCCGCTAGGTTTTCGCCTGGTTAAGCCAGCGACCTTAAACCCGGGGGGGGGGGGGGGGAGCTACGTCAAGGCCAGGCCGGGCACATGGCCCAGGCACTGGCACTGGCCTATCTGCTGAGGGGAGGGTGTCTTATAATGGCACCACCAGCTAGCTAGACTTTGAGTTTTCAGTTCTAAATGATCTTGATATTGACTGTGTTTCTGGGTATTTTAATCAGTTTTTTTAACGTTGTTTGAGCCTTCTGTGTTGACATTGCACCCTGGTGGAGTTGTCCATGCCACGTGCATGCATGAGGGGCCAATCTCCTAGCCACGGGGTGGTCAGAGGACTTCCGGCCGCTGGGACTGTCTTTGAGTAAATGCGGGCATGTTTTTGCGAATTCGGTCAGATATACAGACTAAATAAGAATATAAACAAATAAATAAATAAATAAGTAAATAAATAAATAAGTAAATAAATAAATAAATAAATAAATAAAGCTTAAAAGGAGAGGGCGCGAACGGGACACTCAGACCCATGCGAGGCGACCGCCCATTAAAAAAAAGAAAAAAGAAAAATAATAATAATAATGATGATGATGATGATGATGATGATGGTGATGATGATAAAATTTAAAAAAAATATAATAATAGTCATAGAAATCATAAAAATCATTATATTTTCCATGTAGTCTTCCAATCACAGACCTTACTTGACACTTCCGCGCAAACAGCCATGGTTGATTTCTTATTTCTTAAGATGGACCACTCTGATTCGTTGAGAGCGGTATTTGCTTTTATAGCTTTACTTTATTCTTGTTTCGCCTCATTTCCCGTTTTTGTTGAGCGCAAAGCTGACCATGGTCAACTTCGAGGTAAATGAAACTTCTATAGCTGGTTTTCACATGACGCCACTAAAATTCGAACCACAAAACTATTGATCTTCCTAAGATTTTACTTTAATGATGTATAAGAGCAGCTGGAAACTAATATTCATACAAATTTTCGCTTCGAATGGGTTCTTGGTTTTGTGATACACTACGCTTGAATTTCTAAGCTTTTGCGTGACGCGACATTTACATGACGGCCTAGAGAGCTGTCATGATGGTAAAAAAAAGTGACTTATTTCGGGGAACTTGGCTATGTGAACAGTTCATGTCTTAGAAAAAGGATTATTTTAATGTTTGAGAGTTTCTCGAGGGATAAATTCACGCTTTTGTAGCAAAACTCAGATGTGACAGATGTTTCTGTTGGTTTCCGGCCGCCATGTTGGTGCCCATACGGATGGGCACCAGCATGGCGTCTCCATACAAATCTCTATAAATTTGGGTAAAAAATTTCTCCGCGTATCTCGCATAAGAAAAATTGCTGTGACCAGAATTTTGGCCAGAGTATTTGCATATTTACCTTCTTTCATTTCCCAGATTCTGGACTTTATCTATTGACCTGTTTTGATTTTATTTTGATCTATTTTGAACTGCGTGACACTGAAAACCAGCAATACGACGGGGTCCTGTGAACAAGCCTTTATATTGCTTATCTCTCTGTGCCTGTTATAGAGTGATCTTTAATCAATTTATAACTGGACTGTTGAGATGAATTGGTAACGAAAAACAAAAACAGTTAAATAGTAAACTGATATATCCGTGCCATTCTTATTTACTCGGCTTTTGAGAAATATTTAGCTTATTACTTGGCGAAGAAGACGCATAACACAATTGACTAAAAACGGACAACAGAAAGAGGAACACAATAGAGACTAAAGGTTTCTGGGGCAGCGTTCTATTGTGACGTATCTTGTGTCTTATATATCTAAAAGGGGCCAATATTTATGACTTGAACCTGCGGTTGAGAAAAACTAAATAATAAGGTTGTTTTTATTAGTTTTCTGTAAAACCGAAAGAGCAGGAATAATAAATATCTAAACGCAAATGGTTGTTGAAAATTTTTGATCGAGTGCTTTGTAACAGACATGGCTTCAGAAAGGGGCGGGATCGCTCCTTGTTCCAAAATGCACGCACTGTAACATAATATTGGTGCTCCACACCTCTCGGTCCTTAGCCACTGCTCTTTCACTTTCCAAATCACTTCATCCTGCTTCTGAGTTCGCTGCTTCCGCTGTCTTCCTTCCCTCTAATTCTCATTTTTTCCAAGGATCTTTAATTATTTGGTCATTAATCCAGCTCCAGCGTGCAGTCATTGGCTATCGGCGCCATTTAAGTGTAATACTATGTCTACTCTAGAATCAAATCGAAGAATCCTTGATACTTTTGCATCACTCCGTTATTACTCACACCGTGTAAGCCATCTGATTCTGATGGCTTTCTAGCATGCAAGCAGGTTCTCATGCACTGCAGTTTGACCAAGGGGTTGCTGCGAAAGACGAGTCTAGTTGCTCTGTATTCAGAAAACAAAAGCGCCTGCACAGGCTCTCATGTTCAGTTTCAGTTCAGTTTTATTATCGCACACTATTTACAGAAAAACAACTTAATGTAAGATGGTTTACAATGATATAGGATAAATAAGTACAGATAGAAATTAACTACAAGAAACAATATTTCATTGTGCACAGTGACCAAAGTAGCAAATGAACTCGTCTCTTGCGACCCCAACGTACGAGAGCCTGCTCGCCGGCTACTGACTTTCTTTAACATTTTTTTCAATGCCCTTTCTCCAGCCTAATTTTTAGGCAATTTTCCTTCACCAAGACTGTAATTAATACGCGCGCTCTTCTTATGTTCATCTGCATCGATTTGCGTTAGGAGGTTTTAGGCGATGTTCCCCAATGAAGCGATTACATCACCCGCCCCCTGTAGCCCATTTCAGAAGTTTAGTTCATTGAAAAAACAAAAGAAAAAACAAACAAACAAACAAACAAACAAAAAAAACAACAACAACAACAACAAAAAAAAAAAAACGGCGGAGCTAAATAAAGGAGAGAGACTTCCTCGCCTTTCGCCTATTTGTTCTTGGGCCATTTTTGCGCTGCTTCCCAACTAATTGAACGCCTGAAAGAGGATACGCCCACTGTTTCACCAATGACAACGGCATACGGCATATCATGGAGTATGGATGAGATTTTCTGACTTGCACTTGAAATGTTCTGGATAACTCCTCATGGTGTTTTTATTGAGGTTGACGTATTAATGTAAGGGCAGGTACAACCGCTGACTTTCAACCGACGTCCATCGCGTTTCAGAGCTCCGATCACGAAAATTCAGCTGAACGATGACGTTCACACGGTAGCTACCACCATGTTGATATATCTAATAGGGATGATACACAGTTGAACAGTGAAGGACGACTTATTATCTTTGGGGCGCGAACGTCCTTAACTGCCAAGTGGACTGGGAAATTGTGGTGACTGTGGGCCATTTCATTCGACTTCAGGCGGTTTTAAGCGACTTAAGTCGACCTTGGGAGATGTTAGGTGGTTTTGACAATTTGGGAAGAATTTCGTTAAATTCGTTGCATACACAGTATGACGGATAGCTTTCTTTTTGTTGACAGTACAGCCGTCTCTGATCATTCCTGTCCACTTGGGTGTTCTGTATGCCGAGAGGCGATTGCATTTGGTAAGACTATGTCGTTTCTGTAGGAGTTACTTTATGCTAATAGAATCTTTAAAAGAAAAAATACTACAGTTGCCTTTATTTATCACGGTTTTTGCCATTTGCAAATCAGTGTCAGTGTAACGAATTTTACAGTATTTCTTCTCTTCTCGCTCAAGGCTACGTCTTATAACGTATTTCATTGGACATGAAGAGAAATAGTGTGTTAGCTTCTTTCGATTTATTTTCCCTCTCTATGGTAAATTGGGACTCTCGTTTTGTTGGAAGATAACCCAAGAGTTTAAGCGACACAAGTTGCATGGTAATGCCCCTGCAATGTGCAACAGTCTTTCAAAGTTTCTGGCGGCAGCAAATTTAACGTTAAACAGCGTAGAATAAACTATTATTTTTCCGTTTACTTTGAACTTAAGTTTCGCAATGGCGCAACCGAAAATAGCGAGGCACTGACTGTATTGCCAACGCTTGGCCGTAGTGGATATTTAAGTATAATTTCATCATTGAGTGACGCAAATCCAAGTGAAGCCTTTGATCTTAGTTATATTTACAATATTTCAATTATTACTCATGTATTATTGTATTATTGTATTCCTCTTCAAACATCCAACACACGAAATAGCAGAATTGTTTGGAAATGTTTATTCACGCTACCAGTGTTAAGCTTGATATATTTTTTAACCCTTCCTTATGAAGACGTGATTATGGTGAAGTGGATGGAAGGTGGACGTGACAAATGTCATCCCCATTATCCATTACCATTTGGGAGCAAAGCCAATATAAACTGCCAAAGGATATTTAAAATGGAAATATATTCGGCTGACATCGATTTGTGCGCGTAAGTGGAGTAAAGCTTGTTCTTCAATAGATGTACTCAGTCTTCAATGGCGGATCCAGACCTTGAAATAATCGGGGGGGGGGGGGGGTGGTGGGGTGCTGCTTGCCCTGCCGGCTCTTCTTCCTTCTGCGATTCCTTTTCTTCTCTTTTTTATACCCAAAATAAGGGGGTGCGGCTCCCACGGGTCCCTCACCTAGATTTGCCACTGGTCTTTCCTGTGCACACTAGCATTAACAATAGCTTTCTCTCTGTCGTAGACAATGTTGCTGCCTGTTTTCGAGCTCTCTATGTATCAAAAAGTACCCTTAGCACAGGCTCTTAAATTGCTTTCTCGTTCCAAACGTAATTCATGAAGTCACGTGAAAATTCATACTAAAAATACCTGCAGTGAAACAGCAAACAGTGACGAATGATAATGAATCACTTCATGGTATCGGCTTCAGAGCCGACACCGAGCCAGCTGTGTTTGATTAGACCGTAAGAGCTTTCTTTTTTTGGCTGCAAACAAGGTAAATACGATTATATAGGATATAGCGTTCTCTGGTAAAAGGTATTCAAAAACATAAGCTTTCGACAGCCGGTCTACTGTCTTCGACGGATAAATATTTGTGATGATCAATTTGTGATAAAAATTTGTGATGTTATCCTATATTATCATGATCAATCCTGGAAACGGATCCGCGATATTTTTAAGGTAAATACGGTCAGAACCTTTGAAAGGAACTAAGGCGAAATATCATTACTTTAAAACGTGACAGGTAGGCGTTCTAAGAGGAAAGGGAGGGGTAATAGCCCTTACGGATGTCCGCGCTAAATACCTACTTCACAAAGGTTATGATTTAATATGCATCACATCAACAGTTCTCATCACCGTTCAAAGCTTTATTAGAGTGTATAACCTCTGTGGAGAATTAAGTTCAAGAAATGCAGAACCAATCTGAAGACTCGACGATTTTCCATTCGAGAGATAAGTTGACTGTGGCTATCGAAGGAGGGCTTATGTTGCTAATGAACCTCACTGCGCTAACAGGCAATTTTCTCCTGTGTTGGGTTATTTTCAAGAAAAAGCGTTTCCACACAACCACGAACATATTCATTGTGTCCATTGCCATGTGTTATCTATTTGCTTCTTGCCTTGTCATGCCATTTACTGCTGGCGCTCTGCTGGCAGGGAGGTGGCCCTTTGGAAACGTTTCTTGCGACATTCAAGGATTCGTATTCTTCATTTTAACTTGGGTATCGTTACAGACCCTGACAGTCCTGGCGGCGAGTCGATGTTATAGAGTCGCCAATTTGCCTTTCTACAGCAAATGGTTTACTGTCAACCGATCCTTTGGAATGATTATAACAATCTGGGTACTTGTTGTTGTCGTGTTGATTGTTCCTATGACATTTGGCACAGCAACGTTTGAATTTCATCCACAAAGATCACTCTGTTCCATGCCATCGAGCAAGCAAAACCAAACCGTAAACATAACTAATACTGTGATAACATTAGCATTCTATTTAACACTGACAGTTATTTCAATGGTCGCAATGTGCGCTATCAGAAGACATGAAGCCTTCACTCGTTCATCTACTCTGCTCAAAAGAAGTCAAAGAAGAAGTGTGATCGACTTGAAAGCCATTGCAGAAGAAAGAAAAACGAATCAAATTTTATTAGCTCTAATAACGGAAGTTCTGCTTCTATGGCTGCCTGCTATAATAATCAAGATGTTGGAATTCCCAGCACAGTCAGTGAGCTCTCCACGTCAGATTCAACTGGCTTCCACATTTCTTTGGTTTGTTGTTCCTGTTCTTCATCCCATCACATACGGCGTTTTATCCAGACCATTTGCCAAAGAAGTTACAAGAGTTCTTCCAAGATCAAGTTTACGCCGAAATAAAGTACATGCCGAACATGCCATCTAAAGTTCATCTAACCATGACTCCATACGCGTTCTTAATGAGTGGTCTGGGAGAGACCTATCTTGAAGTGTAGCACAGTGTAGTTTTAAAACAGTTATTCATGTAAGGTATCGAGTTGTTATAACTTTTAGAAATGTAATTATTATTTCCTTTAAATTCGACAAACATGGAAAATAGGATACACTATCAAAATTTTGAGTTACCTTTCCCACCATTCAATTGCTTCTTGAATATGAGGTAGCATTGTGAGCGCAAATCCTCGTTGAATCAGAAGAACTGTACTCCTGGTATGCCGCAAATACATTTATGATATAATGCGGTACGTGTATATTAAAATCCTATATCTAGCTACTGCACACTCAAGGATATTTTTAAACCTTTAATAAGAGGTGACAAAGCTTTCCAAATTTGTCGATTTGACTGCTACTTTATCTAGACCCTATACCCGGGGGGGGGGGGATGGTTACCGCCTTATGTGGAATATATAGGTATGTGCGGCCCCAAAGGGTATGGCTTTTCAGCCGTTTTGGTCATAAATAGGGTGACGATTTTGGCCATTTTGGTCAGAAATAGGGTATGGTTTTTGCACTCTAGTCTTGAATTAAGTATGTTTTTTCGAAGAAGCTACTTTTTCATCATTAGCGATAACACCATCAACAAAAGCCCTTCATAAATTATGTTTATAGCAACTGTACCAGCCTCAACGGCCATAAATAGGGTATCGAGTGTTTGGTCACGTCATAAATAGGGTATAATATATCCTATAGGAAAAATCGCAGATTTTGGTTATAAATAGGGGAAGGGTTTTGGGAAGCGGGCCGCACACCCCCATCCAATTTTACTGGGAGTACCCCTTGGGACCCTATAGCAAACTCCCCATTTACCCCTACGCTGATTCTGACTTTCACGTCCGTCGTTGCTTGACGTTAGAGCGCTATTTCGCAAAAAAAAAAAAAATGAAATAAAATAAATAAATAAGTAAATAAATAAATAAATAAATAACACGATCAAATCTCAGCTACATGTATAGTTTCTTGGCGAGACAAAGAATGTATCTTAATTCTAATTGGTGTAGTCGACAAAACAGGAAGCGGAAAGCGAATCGAACAGATCCTAGTTAGTTTGGTGGTCTGCTTCTCCAACCAAAACCCATTTACCGCAGTGTAAAAGGATATTAATATTAAATCTGTCTATGCTTTACTGATCTAAGTAGCAGCATTTTTGTGAAACCAGGAGTAATTATTGCATGAGGTCGATAATATTATCATGATTTGACAGAGGTGAACAGCGTGTTCTTGGCTGCACAAGCGAAGACAAAGAAAAAGAAAAGATCCCAGAAACGTGGGTAAAAAAGGTATCACAATATTACGCAACAATTTATAGATTCGTTGAACGGAAACGGCCCCTGAAGCGCGTCTCAACCGGCCTAAACTAACCTCTGGTGAACGACTAGTTAATCAACGACTGATTAACGGTGTATACAAAACCCTCTCAAAACGTGATCCGTAGCGCGGATCATTTACTGCTGCATTTTTATCGTGCTTATTTATTTATTTATTTATTTATTTATTTATTTATTTATATGCTAGGATAAGTATTATTTTTTTAAAAAATCAAAATGTTACACAAGTGTCATGTTACACCCTACCTTCCCATGTAACGGCCACTTCTCAACTGTGCATGCCACTTTCCTTTGTCCCAAAGGTGGCTTTTGAGGAGAGATTGCACTGTAAGAGCTTGTCTTTACCACTTTTCTTTTTGCTATTTGGCTGCCTTGGCATTTGACAATAATGAAAGGTAAACTGTTTGATAAACTGTTTCGTAAATAAACCCACTTTCGCAGGAATATGCAATCAGTAGGCGCAAATGACACAGACGCATTTATAGTTTCTAAAATAAAAAAATCGAAATTGAAAGCTGATATTAATTACAATGTACAGCTTGTTCTGTCTCCCTGATTTTGCACCCTACCATAAATTTTACAGGCAGCCTATGGATTGACTACATATTCCTTTATAATGCTGTTTTCAGTCGCAATATGTGTTCCTTAGCTTAGCGTAAATTGATATTCTGGTTGTGCTTAGAACCATTCATCTCCTGTTAACGGAAATTACAATGCATTTAAAGTAGTGTTTGGTCTGGTAAGGTTACTGCACGCTTCCAACGTATATAAATGTTTGTTGAGACAACGATAAAACAGTTTATGGAATATCGTGACTCCTCCACGTCTCAGGGATTTTTTATTACTATTTCTTTTTTTTTTTTTTATCATTATTATCTTTTGTCTTTGCTTATTCAGCCAAGAACAGACAGCTCACCAGCGTAAATCACAATCAGACCTTATCAGCTTCATCCAGTGATTGCTCCTAATTTCACAGAATACTGCTATTTATCTTGCAATTATTGAAATTACTTTCTATTTTCGTATGTGTGTGTCAGTTTTTTATTGCTTTTTCTCTCGTGATTTTTATTTTATATTGCTGTAAATGAGGTTTGGCCCAGACCAAAGTCTGTTCATGTTCCGATTCACGCTTAGCAAACATATAGTCGATTCCCTGGCATTAAATGATCTGAGATCATTAGCAGTTGTGGTGAGTTTAAATTTACATGAAAACAAAGACCACAAAATAAGGAAGGAAATGGTAACCTCCTAACCGCCGAAAAGGAAACACCGTTCGTGGCTAAGGCTCGTGTAAATTGTCTTTCATTGTCTTTTCGTATAAATAATCCTAAAATTAGGAAATGACTTCGCTTTCATTTTGTTTGAAATTTTACACATGCCAATCTACCATCGTCACAATTCTATGGCACTTATAAGACAATTACTTTATCTCGCTAAAAAAAAAAAAGATGCCGAAGCGCTCTAAATTAAAATCAGGAACACTCGGACTTGTACGAGGAATTCTTTGTATAGTGGTGAATGGGAAGTTACAAATTACTACATGGTCTAGATAAAGTAGCACTCAAATTCGCAAATTTCAGAAGCTATATAATTTCTTATTACATGTTAAATACTTAAACGTACGAAGTAGCTATAATTAGGATTTCGGTCCAAAACCAAGGACACGTACCTTGCACGTGTGCGAAAGTGAATGAAAACATGTCAACCAGCACTGCCTTGCAGGCATTATATTATACACGTATTGGTTAGCATATCAGGAGTCAATTTATTTTAATTCAAGGAGTATTTCAACTAAGAATACTTCCTATTCAAGAAGCAACTGAATAGCCAGTTACAGAAACGGTGGCATAAAACTCTCTTCCAAATATTCGAGTTTCCGTATTTGCTGAATGCTCCTGTGAACGTGCTTGATTAATTTAATTTTGCTCCTTGGACATCGATCGTTGAAATGTGTAGACGTTTTTATACTGGCTGATTAATTTTCTACCTTTCTGGACCTGGCTAGAAAATGTGTGAAAATGTAAGAAAGGTAAAAACGTAGTCCACAATATAGCTAAACGATCTAACAACATGATAATGATCAAGACAATGAATTCAAAGTTCTTCATGGTGGGGCGTCTGACGTTTTACATATTGACAGCTTATTGAACGCAGTTTAACCTACCACTTGAACTTATTTGAAACGAAATGTTCCTTTCTCATGTCAGTCGTAGGATATTATCCCTAAACAATTAATTCAATGTAATTAACAAGACTTTGTTATTAACGATAGAATGGTGGTATCATCAGTTTTGATAAGTTTATGGCTGAAAAATGGAGCTGAGTTTATAGGAAACACAGGTGAAAGAAACAGGGGAAAGAAGCTGCGAGTTTAGTTATTTATTTATGTACTCCGCTATCCTATAGAGAGAGGAAAACACGATAAAAGAGCGGTAAAATAAATAAATTATTACAAATTATTCGATATGTCTCTCGTTATATCTATTATTAGTTTCTTATGTATAGATACTATCTTTTTTGAACAACCGCGTGATTCCTAACACGCACAACAACTTTAAAACTAGCCTCACGCACTCTCACTCACTCATTGGCGGACTACAAGATAAGCTTCTCCCAGTCCACCAGCCAAGAAATGACTCCGAGTCATGGCTAGATAGCTTGTTCAGCATGTACTTTATTTCGGCGTAAACTTGATCTTGGAAGAACTCTTGTAACTTCTTTGGCAAATGGTCTGGATAAAACGCCGTATGTGATGGGATGAAGAACAGGAACAACAAACCAAAGAAACGTGGAAGCCAGTTGAATCTGGCGTGGAGAACTAGCTGACTCTGTTGGGAATTCCAACATCTTGATTATTATAGCAGGCAGCCATAGAAGCAGAACTTCCGTTATTAGAGCTAATAAAATTTGATTCGTTTTTCTTTCTTCTGCAATGGCTTTCAAGTCGATCTTACTTCTTCTTTTACCTCTATTGAACAGAGCAGATGAACGAATGAAGGCTTCGTGTCTTCTGATAGCACACATTGCGACCATGGAAATAACTGTCAGTGTCAAATAGAATGCTAATGTTATCACAGTATTAGTTATGTTTACGGTTTGGTTTTGCTTGCTCGATGGCATGGAACAGAGTGATCTTTGTGGATGAAATTCAAACGTTGCTGTGCAAAAGGTCATAGGAACAATCAACACCACGACAACAAGTACCCAGATTGTTATAATCATTCCAAAGGATCGATTAAGTGAAAACCATTTGCTGTAGGAAGGCAAATTGGTGACTCTAAAACACCGGGTCGCCACCAGGATTGTCAGGGTCTGTAACGATACCCAAGTTAAAACGAAGAATACGAATCCTTGAATGTCGCAAGAAACGTTTCCAAAGGGCCACCTCCCTGCCAGCAGAGCGCCAGCAGTAAATGGCATGACAAGGCAAGCAGCAAACAGATAACACATAGCCAGGGACAAAATAAATAGGTTCGTCGTCGTGTGGAAACGAGGTTTGTTTAAAATAACGACGCACATCAAAAAGTTGGCTGTTAATGCAATGACGTTCATTAGCAACATCATCCCTCCTTCGGTGGCCAAAATCCATGTATCTCTTGGATTTGATAGCATCGAGTCGTCAGATCGGTTTTGCATTTTTCAGGATTATTTTCTTAAAGTGTATTCGAAGCTGTGAACTGAATGGAACTGCAGTAAGGTGGATTGTCGGTAAGAGCAGCTGTCGATGTATTTCAGCACACAATAGTTATTTAGCCCGGACATCCGCCAGGGCCATTAACCCTCCCTTTCCTCTACGAATGCCCACCTGTCACTCTCTATGTTAATGTTATTTCACCTTCCTTTTTGGGGTGCTCACTGTATTTAGCTTGTTTCTGACGCTACGTTTGCAGCAAAAATGCTTTTATTATCTAATCAAACATATCTGGCTCGGGGTCGCCCCTAAAGCAGATATATATATAAGTGATTCTTGATTCTTCGCCACTGTTTTGTTGTTGAACTGCTGGTATTTTGGTCTATAGGATGACAGTTCACATTTCCGAATGCATTAAATATAACTTTATGAATTATGCTTGGGAATAGGTAAGAAATTAAGAGTCTTTAAGGGAACTTTTAATACATTGACAACGAGTGTCAATATTGTCTACGGCAGAGCTAACGTCATTATTAGTTCCACTGTAGACTTGAAAGACCGCGAACATCTGTCAGAGAACAAGCTTCACTCCTATTACTAATCGATGTCAACGGAGTGTATTTCCATTGTACAATGTAAATACCTTTTCTGCAGTTGGTAACGGCCTTGCTGTTGAATCATATGGGGCATGGAGGTTTTGACGTATGATTCGTGGCCATTCGACTACAGGGAACGCTAGAAGAACCCATCGGACAGTTGTTAAGGGTTAAACGATATATTCCATTCCCATTAAAAGGCTTATTACTAGTAGCGTGCATAAGAAAGTCCAAACAGTTCTATTATTTGGTGAAGGTCAAATGTTTGATCAAGATTTGTCTCAATCCAATCTCTCTCGTTCCACATGAGTAATATTGGAAATATTGTCAATATAATTAAGATCAAAGGCTTAACTTGGATTTGCGTCACTCAATAACTCTCGATTGAAGTGTTACTAAGTGCAGCACCTTGAGCAAGGGAGAAAAAAATCGAGACTCACGCTAACTAACTTCCAAAGAAAAGTAAGAATTTAGAATACGTAAAACAGAAATTGGCCAACAAATAGAAAAAAAAAATCAAATTTAGGTCATCGCAAGATTCTAATAGTACTGGATGTAGCTCCCACAGATTTGACATGCATGTAGGTTTATAAATACGGTATAACCCTGCAAATACACCCATCTTTCGGCGTTTCAGGGACCTAAAGTGGGATGGAGTAATGAGAAGCGGGCTGTACGTATTAACAGGTTAATCTATGGCAAGTAACTCAGTCCACGAAAAGAAAGTAGCCCGACATGGGCCAGGCCTGAATTGTATATAAAACGTATTTTACGCTATGCTACAAATAACATGCTTTCCAATATCGCTTCTGTTTATTTCAGTTATTTTTTAAACCTGTTTTCATCATTTTGTACTGATCAAGTAAACTGTACTGTGTTACGTTGTTATATACACAATGACGTTCCTATTGCACCCCGGACGTCGTGAATATGGTTGCGTGTCGTATATCGCCTACCCAGTTTCAATGTTCTCCCGCGCTTAAAACACATTATGAATTATTTTCGTGGAAAAAAAGTAGTGAAATAATAAAAGAGATCGACGCTACGTAATTGCCGATAGTAACTTCTCAGAAGGTAGTTACTTCAAAGGGAATAAAAAGCCTTGGCTAATTTGACTTGATCGAAATTCAGTACATACTGCATGAGTGAAACATATAGAACCAGGAGCCATAATCGGGGACGGAGACTGTAAGTCTTGGGATCCGCGCGCACCTATAATATGGGGCAAGTTTTCTATTTTTAGAACAAATTGCGCCATCCTGACGTCATATATCCGCGCGGATCCACGCACATGTCAGGGGCTCTCGCGTGGATGTTGTCAATTTGCGTGATCAAATGGTGAGAGTTGCGAGATTCTCTTGCAGATTTTTCACAGCGATGACAAGGAATAAGGCAGGGAATAAGAACCAGGGCTCTTATATGTAGTCTTACGCTCTGAGCTAATGAAAAAGGTGAGTTTTTCAGGATCGAAAACATGACTTCAATTTCGCCCTGTGAATGAATATTATCTGCTCGCGCTGGTTGTACGCGTAATCATTTGCGTTTGTTCTGTAAAGAAAAGTTGTGTAAGAAAACTCTTTACTCTGGTATCGAGTTAATTTGTGAGTTTCCCAAACAATGCTTAGTCATAAACAAAACCTGTTTTGATAGTTTCTTATTGTTTCTGTTTGTTTGGCGAGTTTGCAAAAGTTTTTGAAAGGAAAGTCTGAGGCATACAAGTAGCTCATTTGCATAGTGCAGCGCGTGCACTTTCAAGTCCGAGTCTTTTGTTTTCAATTGTCAACAAATCTTGACAAAGATCTCTTTCGTTGTCTTTTGTGCCGAGATGCCGCAACAATTTTCACCAACGCCAAAAGCCTACTAACATCAAGTGTGTTTTTTTAACATAGTGAAATTTTACACTGCGAAAATAAAATAGACAAGGAGTTTTGACAACTCAACCAACAAAATCAAAATCGTTATTCGAGTTCATTAAAGAAAGCGTCATCGTAATTTTACCAATTATTTCTGTTCTATTCACATAATTATTTTCATCTAAGCTTTTAAAATGTTCTCAAACATCTATCAACGCTTAAACATATTTGAAAACTAGAGTTCGACGGACGTTTTCACACGAAAGTGGGGAAGTCCAAACTGTCATGTTTGACTGACTGTACAAAACACGAATTTTCACTTATTGGGCCTTGATAAAACATCAAGCATTGCTTAACATTCAGGCGAAACTCAAACTTGCCATTATTATTATTATTTTTTTGCTTTTCGGCCTAGATAGACTGGCGAAAACCTCGCTAGCGTGTGGCAAGAGGAGGGAAACTTTACAGTCGTGAAACGCTGCTATATCCAAATATATCTAAATAGTTTCTTGCTGTGCTTTGGAAAAGCTGTTAATCGTCAACATATGTGAAACTTTGAGTGGAGTAATGTAGAGCTCTTGTAAAGGAAGCAGCGGAACACGACTTGGTCATTGATATAAAGCGGCACATAACTAAATTTAACACTGTCTTACTTCACTCAAACTGGTGCAGCTTACGACCAAAATACTGAAGTAAAATTGCAACAGACATGAACGTATTGAGTTGTGGGCAAAAAGTATCAAACATTTCGGAATTTCGGACGCCATTTCCCCGCGCTACATCCGCAAAAGTCCTCGCAGCATGCACGCGCGTGTGTCGCACGGGATGGCGCAATTTGTTCTAAAAATAGAAAAATTGTCCCATATCATAGGGACAGCCCCAATCATGAAATGGCGCGCACTTACGGTCTCCGTCCCCGATTATGGCTCCTGATAGAGCTTATTTAGGTCGTATTAACTTTGAGCCTGTTCTGTCTGCTCTGATGTCGGGAAGAAACCAATAAGTCGCGGGGAAAATAATTTCCCTGAGAAAGGAGGGTTACATGCATGTATTGCGCGAATATTTTATAACATGGTCAGTTATTATTAGGTTTAACCTAGTGCTCAACGACTCAAGTACAAGGTCCACTTGTGGTTTTCGATGTGTTTAACTACGAAGCGCACATGAACAAATTCACGAGATGTATGGCAGACAATAAAAAAAATCCTTTTTGTTTTATCGTGAATGAAAATCAAACGTGTCTGCGAAACATTAATGTACTTCAGACGCCAGAGCGTTACGGAAAATCGATTTTATCAGGCAGGAAGACTTAGCTTGAGAGCAAGATACCCTTGATAAATAATACATATTTTGGCTCAGGTAGAATTTCTTATTTTCTACATTGAAAATCAGTTCATTGTCAGTTCAAGAATGGCATAGATTTTAGCGAAATGATAATAGCCTAGGCCGAGGCAGAAGGAGGCACAAGCCACAACGTTTACTGAATTCTGTTAGCCGATGAAACTTCAGTCAATTCCTTGAAAGGATTTATTCAGGAAAATATTCATATTCATCCTTCTGCGGGTGTGTCAGGAATTATTCTAGATAGTACTGCAACAAAGGCATTCTACCAAATGTCATGAGCCAATCATTAAAAAAAAAAAAAAAAATAGAAAGTATGGAGTTTAATATAGAATTAAAAAGACATGCACTTTATATTCACTCTTTTCAAGCATCCTTAGATAAGTAAACTTATAATACATAGATTTAGGCTAGCCTAAAAGTGTAGCTCCTGGGCCGGGTTGTTCAGAGCCCGATTAAGCTTACCCAGTAAAAGGTACAGTTTTGATTTGAGTTTCGTAACCTTGCGCTGAGGTTTACTGTATATTGTTTGGCTTTCTGTTCAGAGTTTTAATAATCACTATATACACAAAACAAAGCAGCAAAAAAACATTTGTATAGGAGAAAAAGTTATAAGTGGCAGTCCCGCTAAAAGCGGTCCACTCGACTTCGGGACC
Organism: Orbicella faveolata; assembly: GCF_042242905.1. NCBI lineage: Eukaryota > Metazoa > Cnidaria > Anthozoa > Scleractinia > Merulinidae > Orbicella > Orbicella faveolata. Next base: position 23,322,345 of record NW_028301563.1, read on the forward strand.
AAAAATAATTTCCCTTCATTTTTTGTCAGTGAAAAGAGTTTGAAACACATATACATAAAAGCAATTTATTATTTCCCAATTCCTTATTTTTGCTTTGCTACGAGCCAAAATTGAATTTTGGCCGAACTGAGGTTGTCGACCGTGATCAGAAAGGTAAAATTCACCGATTTTGTGAGGCGTGCCACGTCGCCTAAAATGCAGCTCACGGAATTTCGTTTTCATACGAATTTTAAGGTACATTCATTACTTTGACTGACGAAATATGGAAACTTTTCGAAAAATTCTAAGCTTACCAGCGAGACTGGAAGACACCCTACTCCGAGGCCTTGTTTACCTACTAAAATTTAGCTAAATTTGACGGGGAAAATCTCAAAAGTTGGGTCTAAATGAAGCCTAAAAAGCACATCACAGTAAATTTCATACCTTAAAAACCGTTGTATAAGTTCAAACCGGTGGGTATGTCCTTGGATTGCACGCGAGAACAGATTAAAATCTGCCACAGTTATTGTGTTTACATAGCCATCGCTCGTGTCAAAGCTCATTTGTATAACCCTAGCACTCGGTGAAAATACATCTTCTTCCGTTCAGGTTCGTTTGTTGACCTTCTGAGTAGTGGCAAAAAGCTTCCTTTAATGCTTATGTAAACTCTAGATCCAGTTTTGAGGTGAAGGTTGCGTTAAAGTTGATCAATTCTCAAGACTTGCGAGACTCCAAAAGTAAATAGTGGCGCCGGTCTGCAGAAATTAACCGTAGCCGTCGTCCTGACCCTTCAATAAATTCTGCCGCAGAGATAGCACTAGGTGAAGAAGATGAATCCTGTACTACTGCCAAGACTACTGCGAGCTTGAGGACTATATGCCCGAATTTGAAAAACAACAACAACGAACACTTGCCGGTTGCATCAATGGGAAATGAACCTGAATGAACACGACACGCTTGAATGGAACTATGTTTTGCGATGAATGATGGGCTTTACTTCTGTTCTATGCTTGATACTTGTCTTTTAGTATCTTGCAGAGCACATAAAGTAAACTTCGGGATCCGTTTATCGAGCCGTTTATACAAAGAAAGCTGCACCGGCTTCGTCAAAATGTCACACAAGTTGTATCGTGACTAATTACCCGGGAGAGGGATACTCCCTTATATAGGCTATGTAGGTATCTGTATGTGAGGCCCCAAAGGGTAGGGTTTTTCAGTCGTTTAGGTCATAAATAGGGTATCGATTTTGGCCATTTTGGTTATAAATTGGGTGTGGTTTTAGCACTCTAGTCTTGAATTGGGTATGTTTCTTAGCAGAAGCTACTTTTTCATCATTATCAATAGGACCTTCAACAAAAGCCCTTCATAACGTATGTTTAGGGCAACTGTGTCAGCCCCAGCGGTCATAAATAAGCGATCGGATTTTTAGTCAGGTCATAAATAGGGTAGCAAAAACGCAGATTTTGGTCATAAAGAGGGTAAGGGTTTTGGGAAGGGGGCCGCACACCCCCACTCAACTTTTATGGAAGTACCCCCCCCCCCCTGGGCCAATTAGCAGGGGCCGAGGGCAAATCCCCTACCCCGCGTGCCCCGATCATTAGATTTGGCAAGATTTTCTCATTTCAATATTGATAATGAAAAGCCACCGATTAATTTTTTGGACTAGTGCAATCTTTCCAGTATGACCGAGCGATGACAATCATTGCACCTTTTCAATTTTTTATCTACCTTTCCTCGGAAAATATAAGGAGTTGCTAATACATGAGGGCGGAGGAAGCAGACATTTACCTAAAACAGGAGCCATAATCGGGGACGGAGACCGTAAGCGCGCGCCATTTCTGGTATTGGGGTTGTCCCCATGATATGGGACAATAATTCTATTTTTAGAACAAATTGCGCCATCGCCTGCGACACACGCGCGTACATGCTGCGAGGATTTTTGCGGATGTCGCGCGGGGGAAACGGCGTCTGAAATTCCCGAAATTTTTCATGTTTTTGGCCCACAACTCAACGCGTTTACGTCCGTTGGAATTTTGCTTAAGAATTTTCGTCGTAAGCTGCTCCAGTTTGAGCGAAGTAAGACAGTGTCGAATTTAGGTATGTTCCGCTGTAAGCTTATATATATCGCCGACCAAGTTGTGTTCCGACGGATGCTTCTTTTACACGAGCTGTACATTACTACACTTTAAATTTCACATATGTTGAAGATTAACAGCTTTTCCACGACACAGCAAAAAACTAGCTGGATACATTTAGATATAGCAGAGCTTCAGGACTTCATAGTTTCCTAGCTTCTCTTGCCACACGCTTGCGAGGAATTTGTCAGTCTCTCGCGACCGACAAGTGAAACAAAACAATTGCTAGTTTGAGTTTCGCTTGAATTGTAATCAACGCTTGATGTTTCATCAAGGGCCAATAACTTTTATTTTACGTCCATAGATACTGCTCAGTTTTATTCGTGTAAAAATCCAGTAAATTCTCTGTTTTCGATGAATGAGAGCGCCCGCCGATGCGTGTTTTGTACAGTCAGTAAACATGACAAATTGTACTTCCGCCGCACTTTCGTGTGAAAGCGTACATCGAACTCAAACAATAGCTCTATAGTTTTTAAATATGTTTAAGATTGATAAATGTTTGAGAACACATTAAAAGCTAAGCTGAAAATATCTGAATAAAGCAGAAATAATCAGCAAAGTTACGATGACGCTTTCTTTAATCAACTTGGAATAACGGTTTCGATTTTAATAATAAAGTGTATTATCGTTTGTCTCACGATGTAGTCACTTGAGATGTAGATCGCGACGTTTCGACTGCTTACTGCTAGTCTTCTTCAGGCGATAAGGTCGACTGATTGCACGGTATCATTTATATCGCAAAGGTCGGCTGTGATTGGAGCATTCCGATCCTCCTATTGTTCCATTGTTCCGGCGAGTAGCTGTTCCCTCAGTGGTCCGCTGTTGTACCGTTCTCCTGTTGTTGTGTTTCTTGATCGTGGTTATCCATGCTTCAGGAATTTCAATTCCACTATCCCTGTTGATGTTGTTAGGGTGAAGTCTTATGTGAATAGTTTCCTTGACCCTACGTGTGTACCAGTGAGGATCTCGATCAATAAACTTTCGATTTTGTTGATCCAGTTATTAAAACTCCTTGTCTATTTTCATTTTCGCAGTGTAAAACGTCATTATGCTTATGTTGAAGAAACACACATGATATTAGTAGCCTTTTTTGTGTTCGTGAAATTTGTTACAGCATCTCAGCACAAAAGATAACGAAAGAAATCTTTGTCAAGATTTGTTGACAATTGAAAACACCGAACTTGGTGGACTTGAAAGTGCACGAGCTGCACTATGCAAATGAGCTAATTGTACGCGTCAGAGTTTCCTTTCAAAAACTTTTGCAAACTCACCAAACAAGCAGAAACAATAAGAAACCATCAAAACAAGTTTTGTTATGATTAAGCATTGTCTGAGAAACTCACAAATTAACTCGATACCAGAGTAGAGAGTTTTCTTGCTATATTCTTAAGTCAGAGCTGAACGCAAAAACATACGCGTAAGCTTACGACTAGCGTGAGCAGATCTTATTATTCATTCCCAGCGTGAGATTGAAGTCTTGTTTTCGACCTGAAAACCCACCTTTTCCCTTGGCTCAGAGCATAAAACTACATATAAGCGCCCTGGTTCGTATTCCCTGCCTTATTCCCTGCCACCGCTGAGAAAAATCTGCAAGACAATCTCGCAACTCTCACCATTTGATCAGGCAACGTGACAACATCCACGCGAGAGCCCCCGACATGTGCGTGAATCCGCACGGATATATGACGTCAGGATAGCGCAATTTGTTCTAAAAAAAGAAAAATTGTCCCATATCACAGGTGCGCGCGAATCCCGAGACTTACGGTCTCCGTCCCTGATTATGGCTCCTGCCTAAAATTCACTTTTACTTTCCCGTTATCAGCCGTTCGATTTTCATAGAAAACACAATGGAAGAAAATCAAAAGATGGGACCCCGAAACCTTCCAAAAAAAACGTCCATATCGAAGCGCGTGCAGATGTTGAGAGGCCGATTTCTCACTTTGTGTTTATAGGACTACTACCCTTCCCATTTGTTCTGACGACACCAGAATTATTGGCCATAAATATAGTTTGTCTTTGATTTCTCCGCCTTGCGAAACATATGGTTAAGTGATGGGACATGCACTCTTACTGGTATGGGACTCGAGCGTTGGTGCCCGGGAAGTACTCCCTTATATGGCCTATGTAGGTCTGGGCGGCCCCAAAGGGTCTGGTTTTTCAGCCGTTTTGGACATAAAAGGGGTATAATTATCGACCTCTTTCAACAGCAGCAGGGACGTCGGAGCCGGGGAAGCTGGGAGGGGGCTTTATCCACCCCAATTTCAAGCAAAAAAACTTGAAATATTAATTTTACAAATATTTCCAGACCCTCTACAAGTAAGCGCCTATGGCGCTCGCTTGTAACCGCCCCCCCCCCCCCCCACACCTCCCCCAATTCAAAATACGTTCCTCCATCCCTGAGCAGGGGCCCTTGAATTTAAACGATAAGCTGCGACAATAGGATTGAATATCACGATGCTCAAGGCTCATTATCAATATTGAAATGAGAAAATCTTGCCAAATCTAATGATCGGCGCGCGCGGGGTAGGGGATTTGCCCTCGCTCCCTGGTAATTGGCCCAGAGGGGGGGGGGGGGTATTTCCATAAAAGTTGAGTGGGGGTGTGCGGCCCCCTTCCCAAAACCCTTACCCTCTTTATGACCCAAAACTGCGTTTTTGCTACCCTATTTATGACCTGACTAAAACTTCGATAGCCTATTTATGACCGCTGGGGCTGACACAGTTGCCCTAAACATACGTTATGAAGGGCTTTTGTTGAAGGCCCTATTGATAATGATGAAAAAGTAGCTTCTGCTAAGAAACATACGCAATTCAAGACTACAGTGCTAAAACCACACCCAATTTATAACCAAAATGGCCAAAATCGATACCCTATTTATGACCCAAACGGCTGAGAAACCCTACCCTTTAGGGCCTCACATACAGAAAACTACATAGCCTATATAAGGGAGTATCCATCTCGCGGGTAATTAGTCACGTTACAACTTGTGTGACATTTTGACGAAGCCGGTGCAGCTTTCGTTGTATAAACGGCTCGATAGACGGATCCCGAAGTTTACTTTATGCGCTGTGCAAGATACTAAAAGACAAGTATCAAGCATAGAACAGAAGTAAAGCCCATCATTCATCGCAAAACATAGTTCTATTCAACCGTGTCGTGTTCATTCAGGTTCATTTCCCAGCGATGCAACCGGCAAGTGTTCGTTGTTGTTGTTTTTCAAATTCGGGCATATAGTCCTCAAGCTCGCAGTAGTCTTGGCAGTAGTACGGGGTTCAGTTGCCTTTAAACGGTAAATGAAAACTTACGATTTTCTTCTTCTCCTAGTGCTATCTCTGCGGCAGAATTTATTGAAGGGTCAGGACGACGGCTACGGTTAATTTCTGCAGACCGGCGCCACTATTTACTTTTGGAGTCTCGCAAGTCTTGAGAATTGATCAACTTTAACGCAACCTTCACCTCAAAACTGGGTCTAGAGTGTACATAAGCATTAAAGGAAGCTTTCTGCCACTACTCAGAAGGTCAACAAACGAACCTGAACGGAAGAAGATGTATTTTCACCGAGTGCTAGGGTTATACAAATGAGCTTTGACACGAGCGATGGCTATGTAAACACAATAACTGTGGCAGATTTTAATCTGTTCTCGCGTGCAATCCAAGGACATACCCACCGGTTTGAACTTATACAACGGTTTTTTAAGGTATGAAATTTACTGTGATGTGCTTTTTAGGCTTCATTTAGACCCAACTTTTGAGATTTTCCCCGTCAAATTTAGCTAAATTTTAGTAGGTGATCAAGGCCTCGGAGTAGGGTGTCTTCCAGCCTCGTTGGTAAGCTTAGAATTTTTCGAAAAGTTTCCATATTTCGTCAGTCAAAGTAATGAATGTACCTTAAAGTTCGTGTGAAAACGAAATTCCGTGAGCTGCATTTTAGGCGACGTAGCACGCGTCACAAAATCGGTGAATTTTACCTTTCTGATCACGGTCGACAACCTTAGTTCGGCCAAAATTCAATTTTGGCTCGTAGCAAAGCAAAAATAAGGAATTGGAAAATAATAAATTGTTTTTATATATATGTGTCAAACCCTTTTCACTGACAAAAAATGAAGGAAAATTATTTTTGGTCCCGAAGTCAAGTGGACCGCTTTTAGCGGGACTGTCACATAATTCGGTTCACTTTTAATCCTCGGTTAGCGTTAACCGGCTTCCGAACAATGCTGCCCAGTTTTCAACAAGTTAATCTGACGTGAACCCGCGATCCGATCAAAAACCAGCACTTGGTCAACGCCCAACTTCAAAAAACACGTGACGTCGATGAGCTGTAAACTTGAGCCCGCGATATGGTCATGTGATACTGGTCAGTGATACCTTGTTTTTACAGGTGTCAGTTGATCATAACATGGTGTCCAATATCAAAGAAGTACACGGTAAGCCAAGGCTGCATTTCTCTCTATTTGGAGTATGGCCGCCATGTTGCGCGACCGTCGTCGTCGTCGTGCACGCGCCCATGAGCAATACCGCTAGCCATGATAACCATGAGAAAATCAACTCATTGCTTTCCTTCTCTTTCCTATATGAGTACGGGGCTCCGCTTAGCGGCCCTTCAAGCCGCCGGAGCTCCGGTATAAAACAAACGAAAAAAACAAAAATGTCAGCACCTTTGATGAGTGAACCTATGCAGGCAACTACTGTAACAAGTAGACGCTCTAAGAGTGTTTACTCGGGCTTCACACCGCAATATCAATTCGCGCTTTACGAAAACGCTTATTAGACACAATAAAAACAAATCAAAGAATCAGGAAATTTTAGCGCAAGAGTTCCACTTAGATATTTACCATTCAAGTTGCTTGGTTGGGTATCCTCGTAATCCAATCGCAATGTTGTGAGTTTAAACCATTCTGGTTCAAAAATGAAGCGCAGCTATCCACGCATGTACGGAAAACTTGTTTGCAAAGAATTTTCCAGGTCTTTTTACAACTTATGGCGATTACATTGTACATGTTAGCGGAAATTGTAGGAAGTTCGTTTACTGGTCGTGGCCATCCGAGTAAATTGTGCAGCTGAACATATTTGTCGTGTCGCGATTTTTAAAACCTTTTCAAGGCTCATATCTCCTTTGGAGAGCGAATAGATAAACTCCTTCGCGAAAACAACAGCCCTATGAGAAGCCGCAAATTGCATTGAACTTAATTTGCATAAACTTTCAAGTTGTGTTTTTTGAGAATAACTTCCGAGAATTTGCGACCCTTAACGCAGTTTATGGTGAAATAAAGGCAGGGGTATTTTTAAAAAGGAACTCATTTATAAGGGGAGATGCGGCATTCTGTTTTGCTATTTAATTTGGTTTCATACTCGTCTAGTTCATGTCACGCAACACGATTTTCTTAAGCAGTCAGACACAGTTTCCTAAAAGAATTGGCGATTGCTAACACTGCTAAATATATTTGAACTACTAGTGAAAGAAATTTGGCTAAACTATCGTCAATGCAGATTTTCCTTAGGACTTGGCAAGAACATTGGTTCGTCAATAATCACGCACAATTTCCCGCACAATAAATATTTTAATTTTCCCGCACAATTTCCCTCCAAAATCACACGTTATGCTTTTTTCCCCTGCACCCTACCAGAAAGCCAACTAACTTGGAGGTAAGATATTTAATTCAAGTTACCGAAAGTCTTACCTTTATAAATTTGGAGATCGACATATTCCGCGCGGTACAAGAAACAAGTCGCATGTTTTTAATGAGCTACCAGTCCAAAAAAAGACAAAAAAAAGTGTTTAAAAGCTCTATCTTAGCAATTATAAAATGCAGTTTCTTTTGAATCACATGGTGTGGTTTGTGCAACGCAGGTAGTGCATCTTGGTCCAGTTTCCTGAAGAAGGATTCTGACTTAAACACTGTACCGCAATAAAATAAACATTCTACACTGCGTGCATGTGCAGCGCTTATATTTTGGCACCATATTTACAGAAGAAACTTGAAGGAGGCAAAACATAAAAGAAAACATAAACTCATATTTAATTAGGGTCCATCAGGTTGAGACAAAACCGTTCAAGAGAATTGTGGCCTTAGCCAACTCTATGAACCAAACACCCGACTGAAATCGTTTTTATTGAAATTAAAGAATGCCATTTTGAATTCATGCCAAATTAACAGCGGTCATAACAAAATGAAAAATATGAAGAAGCATTGATATGTCAGTTGGTTGGCGTTTTTCGAAAGTCATTGAGAATAACTAAATTATGGTCACAACTTTTTATGTTTCCTGTTGCAAAAGCTTTTAGTCTATTAGTTACAAAAAGGAATGGAACACAATCATTTGGAAAGACAACAGGATTTAGGAAAATATCAAGAGTTCCGAAAAACGACATTAATTTTAATGTAATTTATTTATTTTTGGCCAATCACTCGGCAGTTTAGCCAGATAAAATTTCGTTGCTCGCTGCGGCTGTTTTTTTCTTTCCACAGTAATTATATATAATTGTAATGTAAAAGTACTGTTTTACACAGTGGCGTATTGAAAAGGGGAAAGCATTTAAGGCTGCCGCTTTTATTTTTTTTCGCGTGGATCTCTACATGTGACGTCATTTACATATATTATTTAAAAAGCAAGGCGAATAACAATCAGAAACGGTTTACTCTCGCTCCTTGTTCTTCCTTGGATTTAGATGCGTATTCAGTGATCTGTTGAACGGAAAGTTAACTGAAAGAGTACCGCCTAGTCAGTACCACATAGTTGCTTTTTTAAAGAAAAGAAAGAAAAAGTACAAGCTCTCCCTTCTTTGTCAATGGTCAACCAATTATGTGAAATCTCTATGTAAACAACTGTTAGCCTGTTTAAACATTTATTGTAAAACTCAGTGCTTTCTTCCAATCCAAAGAAACAGAAGCGGATGCCAGCTGTCTCCATCAAATAACAGTGGTAGTCCAAAAACTTCATCTGTTTCGGAGTATATATGTTTAAGCTACAAACGTAAATATCCCAGGTTGATTCAACTGAATCCATCGTTTGAAGGTAAGAAAATGGACAAGGAGAATTTATCTAGGCTCCTAAATGATTTACAAACCAGAAGCAAGGTAACCGTGGCGTTTGAATCATGTTTTATGGTGCTCGTTATCATCACAGCGTTTTGTGGCAATCTACTCATTATTGCCGCGGTATTCAAGAATTCAGGGCTTCGCACCGTTACTAACATGTTCTTGGTGGGTTTAACCATAGCAGACGTGTTAACCGCCTCATTGGTTATGCCATTCACAGCCTCAATATTTGTACACGGCAATTGGATTTTCAGTGAGACCACTTGCATATTCCAAGGAGTTTTCATCCTTTGCGTTATTTGGATTTCACTCCACATGGTCACCTTGATGGCTATTAACCGCTACTTTTGCGTCATAAGACCACGTTTATATAAGAAATATTTCACCAAAAGGTCCACAGCGGCCATGATTTCAGTGGTCAGCATCGTCCCCTTTATTCTGACCATTTCGCCTTATTTGAGCGGACTGGTGACTTACATCTTCCGACCGGGAAAAGCCTCTTGTTTCATGACTTTCGATCCAGACCGCAGACTTGGAAAGATTGCTTATACCTTTTTCCTTCTGATCATTTACACCATTCTGCCGATGGCTTTCATTGCGGTGTGCTATTACAAACTCTTTTGCACTGTCAAGCAACACGCAAAAGCTACAAAAAACACAATCCGCTCACGCCAATCTGAAGGTTGGAGCTCTGAAGAAATGCGAATGACAAAGATGCTTCTTGTTCTTGTAGTTGGATTTGTTTTCTGCTGGGTTCCCGTCATTACGGTGGATTTTCTTAATGCGATAATGGGTACAGGAAGCCTGCCACGAGCTGCATATGTTACCTACATTTTATTTGCATATTTCAGCAGTTGTATCAATCCAATTGTATGCTTGACGCTCAACGGGAAAATTCGCCGAGAAGCTAAGAAACTGGTTTGCTTTAGAAGGCTACGTCAGGTGGGCGATGCTGAACAAACGATCGAAACAAACTTGGACTTGACAATACTTCGTGTTAAGCAAACACCCCACCAAGACAGAGCAGCTGGTGAAGTTTCAGAAAATTAATCCGTGGACAGTTTCAAGGCGCAAGTGCACGGTAATACCGATAGAGAGAAAGGAATAAGCCTTATAAGAACTTTATAAGCATAAAAAAAACTTCAAAACCCTTTAAACTTAGTCCTTTCTCCTATCGTCATAGCTTAGGTTTATCAGAAAACGGGAAAAAAATAATTTTCGACTAGGTTATAAAGAGTGTTCAAAATAATGACATGAAATTATATCTTGGTGACTTCAGCTTATAATCAAAAATATATAAATGAAACCGTACCTTGCCTATAGAATTGTGGAACTTTTCCGTAGTTGTTTGTTTGTTCAGTTGCCACCTCCATTACGATACATGCTAGGTAATTTTCTTTTGAATTCTTATTTCTTTGGCCCGTGGCAGTTTTCGAATTTTATGGTGCAACTTATCAAGATTAGCATAGAATTATCAGCTTGGGATATTAATCACAATGAAGAATTAACACAAACTCACATCAGCTGGACATCTGCTTTTAATTTGTTTTCGTGTTCAGCCTGTTTGAGTGAAATATCAATGAGGAGAAGAACAATAGGGTTTTCAAATTATGAATTAACAGCCCTGGATGTTTGTCAAGATGAAGCTCCTATTTACGTACTAATCAGTGATGCTCTTTACATGTAGATATCAAATCTTTGTTAATGATATTGACCTCTTGGATAAGCGATTCAGTTTCTGATAGAGCTACAGATATATTAGTTCTGGATGTTGAAAGTTCATACCACGAATAAATGTCCCAAGGAACTTGATCCCGAAGTAATAAACACTTTTCGTGCGACGAGGGCTTAAAACATGGCCAGAAATTCCGGACATCGCAACGGCGCACGCGCGAGGTTACTTGACAATATGGCCGCCAAACACTCAAAGGAAATGTACGGCAGAAATAAAACAAAATAAAATAGAGTACGTTCTGGCTTACCGGGAACAAGTGCCGCGATCCGGTAGAGTTCTTGAAAGTTTCCTCGGCTATTCTGATAAGTTGGTTTTCATCAACAAATGTTACTGGCCCTGCTTTTCATCGATGTTTATTTTCGAAGCTTGGCCCATACAATGCTCTACAAAACAGAGGCTTGAAATCCCATTTTTGCGTCCCAAGAAGATTTTGATCCTCTGTAGCAGACAACATAATCGGGATATCCCAAGTGCCGCGACCGCTTAAAGAAAAGCACCGTATGATGTACTATTTGACCAATTTTCCGCGGCGATGCTGATTTCTTCGCTCTGCTTTTTGGTTTTAAAAAGCTTGCAAAATGACGGAAAGGAAGCTCGTAAACAGCCACGCTAAAACCCCCAAATCCGCTCTCTTTGCACGGCGATATCTCGGCTGCAAAGGGTCCGATTTTGCTCCAAAAGACATCGTTTGAAAGGCAATTTTCTCTAGTTTTTACTCTTATGCAATTACTTCGGTCAGCAGTTATTTATATGCCCAACAGCATCTTTTTGTACAACAACTTTAATTTTTCTGTAATGTCGTTGAGCCCGAAGTACGCCGTACTGAACAGCGGTATCCACCACTAAAATGTGTACCAGACGTATGCCGCACGAAAATTAACAGACTCGATGTCCGGAATTTCTGGCCATGCTCAAAACTTGACCAGGAGTGTTTTGGCTCATTAGCGCATTTGCCACCCAGAAATGTTGCAGTTTTTGAAAGCCAATATCTCTTTTAACATTACACCCAAAGCGCTTAAACATTTACTATGAACTGAGTTTCACGACTCTTTGATTGCTTGAAGTGAATGCATACCTAACCTGCGGTGGAGTCACGACGCCTTCTCCACTCAAAGTCGTATCCTAATGAAGCAAAATGTAAATAATGAATCGCCCACTAAGACGAGATGTAGAACATCATTTTAACATACATCGGAGAGACTGGAAGGTGCCTACGGGAACGTTTCAGCGAGCACCTCCGCAGTGTTCGAAACCGATCTCGCGGGTTTCCCCGTAGCTGAACATTTCAACTCCGCCTCCCACTCTCTGGATGACGTCATGGTCTGTGGCTTGAAACAGTGCCCTGGCAGCAACATCAGTCGCAAGCAGCATGAAATGAAATTAATTTTCAAACTGAGCACGCTTATACCCAATGGATTGAACGTTAACTTTAATATCTTGTGACTGTATTTCTAGCACGTATTACACATACGCGCGGTTTTCTTATGTCGCAGCACGCCTTTGTTTACTTTGTAAATCGTGCGCGCGTTTTGCGTGCGTGCGTACTCGTGCAGTTTTTTGTATGGCGTGGCTCGATCATTCACCTACTGAAGAAGGGCCAAGCCCGAAACGTTTAGTTTACAAGCAGCGAGTTGACACTTTTAAGAGCCTTTTGAGCCTCGTGTTTAATGATCTTAGACTCTCCGGATAATAAGAGAACAATAGACTACGCATGCTTACGATCTTACATCCGACAGAATTTGGATTTTCCCACTATTGACAAGAATAGGCTGATGCCTCGCTAAAGTTCGCCAGCAGCAAAAGCATTTGAGACCGTTGTTGTCTTGTTTGGTGTATACATGTAGGTCGGTTGTGAAAAACACGCACACAAAAAAACTGTTTACAAAGAAAAGTGCGATATAAATATCGTGACAATGGTTAGAAAATTGTTGGGAGTGTAGCTGAATGTCGTGTGTCGTGTCGTAGTTTTTGGTTTGGGTCGTGGGTGTTGATGCAGGTAAAATAAATCAAATTGGCTTTGAGCCAATGAAACCCAAACATGAATTATGAAAGAGTTTTTGAACCGAATTCGTTTTAATCCACTGGTGGGTATAGAACTTTACGCTTTAGCCTGCCACGGTGTAGGTCAATAACCCAGCGGGCGAATCAGTAGATACGTAAATTATACCATGGAGCAGTAAAATGAACTAAAGTTGATTTGGCGCAGTTGGCACGCTAACGTTTCTGAATCAAGAGGTGTCGGTTGCGAGTCCTAGACAGCATAGCAAGTCGTCATTTCCCCCCGCCCTGTTTCTCTCTCTCTCTCTCTCTCTCTCTCTCTCTCTCTCTCTCTCTCTCTCTCTCTCTCTCTCTCTCTCTCTCTCTCTCTCTGTCTCTCTGTCTCTCTGTCTCTGTCTCTCTCTGTCTCTCTGTCTCTCTCTCTCTCTCTCTTTCTTTCTTTCTCTCTTTCTTTCTTTCTCTCTTTCTTTCTCTCTGTCTTTCTTTCTCTCTTTCTTTCTCTCTTTCTTTCTCTATTTCTTTCTTTCTCTCTTTCTTTCTTTCTCTCTTTCTTTCTCTATTTCTTTCTTTCTCTCTTTCTTTCTCTCTTTCTTTCTTTCTTTCTTTCTTCTTTCTTTCTTTTTTCTTTTTTTTCTTTCTTTCTTTCTTTCTGTCTTATTAATTAATTAATTAATTAATTGATTTATTGATTGATTGATTTATTGATTTAGCTACGTGAGCTCAACTGGTAGAGCACTGTGCCTCAATAGCTTAATTGGTAGAGCACTGTACCAGTACGGAGAGGTCATGGGTTCATATTCCATTCAACGGCTTGATCAGTGAAATTTGTGTACATACATGTAACTGCGATGATCGATCATTTATTCCCACATCTTTCTCCCTGGTTAAAATTTAAGATCGTTTATACATTTAATTGCATCAGGAAAACATGACGTCATTTTCTGAATGAAAAAAGGCAAAAACATGAAGAAATAACAATAAGATTGTTAAAAAATAAAAGAAGAAATAAGATCTGGATAAAAGCAGACTAGCTAAAATCTAGAAAGAAAGCACTTGATTTTACAATACATTTTTGGTCGTTTAGCGTGAAATAAATTAGTTTACAAGTTACGTTTGAATTTCTAACAACTAATAAAACAATGATATTTGGTATCTAAAAACAATAGCGAAATAACACAAATGGGTGCACAATAGTAAAGATCTGGTAAGAACGACAGAGTTAAATGAACATAATACATATGTAGGTTTAAAGAGGGTTTTTTCCCAGCGAGTACGTAAGACGTACTTTGTCTTAACCTGGAACAATATGCGAACCTGACTTTCATTCGGTGACACATATGTAAGGTCCTTTAAACAATGTTGCGAATCTCAAAAGACGCTAAAACAAACTTAATGATATTGAATATTATATGTGCTACATTAGAAACGGGTCTTACGTAAGGTAAATTGAAAACAAAAGGGACAAGATTAGGGGGATCGGAGGAATAGGAGAGCTATTTGGAGGGGTATGAGTTTTGGTGACAAACTGGCTCATGACCCTCTGAAGGGGAAAGAAGTTGAAAAGGTGCGAGAACAAGCCGTCATTCCGCTTCAAAGGTTGCCGATTTTGCAGCACGCAATCGTGCCTCTACTCGCTTGGATTTTACAGGGGACTATCATGGCGTACAGCTTATTGCAATTTCATTTCTCCTCACACTTCACACCCTGTTATTCTGTGAGCGCCTGCATTTTTCAGTGAAGTCTTCTCCACATCCATTCACATTTGGAGACAATTCTGCTACTTTGTATTGTTCAATGCAGGGAGCAACAAAAATGCCTGCTCCCACCCAAGAGGTAAGGATGATTGGTAAGGGCTGTATCGCCTGTTACGCCGACATTTGACTGGCATTTAGCCTTTGACTGGTTTGATACTGAGGGGTTAGTTGAGCGATTTGTATCGGTGTCTGACTGAAAGAAGCATTTAACGGGCTGGAGGCCGAGATGTTAGTTGAGCGATTGGCATCTACATGAGACTCACAGGTTGTATTTAAATGGCTTGATGCTTAAAAGTTAGTTGAGCTTCGAAAGAAGAAAAACGTTCACCCTTCCTGTAAAAAAAGTAAGACGAATCTTTCGCGTTATAAATGCACTTATTGGAAAAGTGTCATATTCGCCATTCTTTGCGGAGGGCCCCAGGCGGAGGACTTATTTATATTCTCATACCAATCACTGAGATTGCAATGTCCCCAAGACCATCAGCAAAAAAAAAAAAAAAAAAAAAAAAAAAAAAAAAAAGGAAAAAAGAAAAGGAAAGAAAATAAAAGAAAAAAACAGACAAACAAAAAAAGCTCTGAGTTTGCTTGTCATTATGTGCTTGCACTCTCTTCAGAGACGTCAAACCTTCTTTTTTGTTGTTCGTTCATTCGTTCATTCTTCCTTCGAAACGAAATGTGGAAGTCTCATAAATTAAAATTACGAGATGTCAAGGTTTTATTACTTCTCTGGTACAAAAGTGAAAGATGTTGGCCCAACCAATGAAGCTTTAGAAACGGGCAACTGTGTTAAATTCAAAACATCAACATGTAAAACTGCTTATCTGGATCTCACTTACATACAAGTTAGTAACATGACAGTTAGCGAGAATTTGTACAGAAAGTATAATACTAGGCTCGATTACCAGCCGCTGTTCGGGAAAGGCGCCAGCGCTCCTCCCCCGAAGGCACTCCTCTCTTTTCGGGGAGGAACGTAGACCGGACACGAGAAAGCGGCGGAAATCGAGCCTAGTATAATACTTGTTCCAAGAGTATTCCAAACTGCTCCAGACCGTGCTTCCAACTGAACTTACTGGAACATGAAATTACATCCAGTATTAACTTCAACTCGAAAATGATTTCCTAGCATCGTATTATTAACTGATAACTACTGAAGGTCTTTCATTGAAGTGATAATAATGTTGTTTTATACCAGATTGTTGTCTCCCTGATTTCAGCTACTGCAAACTGTCATTAGCTGTCACCGAACTCCCTAACTAGCTTTTGTCTCAATATTGGCATCAACGAAGAAATTCTTAAAAGCGCGTCTGTAGTCTGACTTATAGAAAGGATAAATTAAAGGGTCTGCTAATTTATTACACCAGTGAATAAAGAGACGCATCGATTAACCTAGTTAGGTGTGTTAAATTAAACCCTTATTTTAATCCTTCGATAGTGCTTATCGAGCTTCGAGGAACAGAATGTAATGGAAGGATAAATTTATACCGTAGATTTAGGACCATTTAATCGCGGCTTAGCGTTAATCCGCTTTC
This sequence comes from Orbicella faveolata, assembly GCF_042242905.1. Taxonomy (NCBI): domain Eukaryota; kingdom Metazoa; phylum Cnidaria; class Anthozoa; order Scleractinia; family Merulinidae; genus Orbicella; species Orbicella faveolata. The sequence goes on from NW_028301563.1 coordinate 23,338,512, forward strand.
GAACAACTGGGGCCTGGAGATATAACATTAACATATGCAACCACATATCTGACCTCAGCCGATACACTGCCGACAATTTGTACAGAAAGGATAAAAACTAATTTCAACTTGAAAATGATTTCCTTGCCTCTTGTTATTAACCGGTAACTATACTGAAGGTCTTTCATTGAACTGATAACACTGTCGGTTTATACCAGATTGTTATCTCCCTGATTGTAGCTTCCTTCTGCGAACAGAGAATCATTAGCTGTCATTGAACTCCCTGACGAGCTCTTGTCTCCATATCGGCAGCAACGAAAAAATCTCTTAAAAGCACGCCTGTAGTCTGACTTATAGAACGAATAAATCAAAGGATCTGCTAATGCATTACCCACCAGTGAATAAAGAGACGCATCGAGAAAAGCAATTGGAACCAAGTTGGGGTAGCCGATTGCGAAAAAAACGTTTATTACGATTAAAGGCAGCCAACAAACTGCAAATGTCAATCCCACGAGAGCAAAAACTTTGGCCGCCTTTACTTCTGTTGAAATGTTCACCGATAATCTCTTTGACATTTGTCGGGGAAGCCTGATTGGTTGTGAATTGTTTACTATTCTTGCATTTGTCTCCGACATCTCAATCATCCATTTTACCTGACGACGTGTAGCACGAAATATTTTGCTGTACGCCCAGCAAATCAAAACTGAACAGATTGTGACAATGGTAACCAAGACTCCTTGGTAAATACGCTCTGCGGACAGTTTGATACCGAGCCGATACTCCCAAAATATTGGTATTATCGCTAACAAAAATGGCATTGTCCATACTAGTGCTAAAATCTTGTACACAACTGCTCTCGTTACGTTCGATCTGTACGAAAGGGGCTTGAGAACGGCTTGGTATCTATCCCACGTAATGCCACAGAAGTTGAAAAGATACGCGAAAAGGATGTAAGCAATGATGTAGGGGCTTATAGCCAAGCCAGCCAGATAGGTCGGTAGGAATACCGTGGCGACCATTAGATCACTTATCGCCAAACTAACAATGAAAGTGTTAGTAATCGTTCGAAGTCTGTGGTACCGGCAGAAAAGTATACAGACAAGTGCATTGGAAACCACAACAGCGCAGCCTATCACAGTCAGGGAAATGATGGGAGGTAATTCAAGGTCCCACGAGGTATCATCCGTTTTATGGATCGTCTTCGAAGAGATGCTGAGGTTGCCGTCAGAGCGATTTTCCTCCATTAGCTCCGCCATTTCAGGCACGTTTTTTCAGCTTTTTTTTTTCTCCTTTGTGATGAGATGTTCGATCTACACAAATACAGTTACGACTCTTCTTTGTTTAGGCCACTTCTTTCACACACTACTGAGCCCAGAATTTAACAACACTTTGAAAAACGCGAGGTATACAGAAATGCTGCAGTTAAGCCTTCGAGTAAAGGAAATGAAAATAAACATCCCTCTCGACCTTTATCAAGTAAACACGTTTTGTACTGTGAGTAAATATGCTCTAATTTTGTTTCAAAGTATATGTTAATTTGTGCCTGAAGGTCTTCGTTAATTAAACCTTATTTTATTTTCATCCAATGGCTATGTCCATTTAGCTAGCTGCTTTGACGCGCTGTTATTTCCCTTTGTCATTTGTCCGCTTTCGTTCTGAACAGCTGGAAAACCTCGATTGGCGAATACGTTGTTTCTCGCTATTTTACAAGGAGAAATCGTCAAAGAAAAACAGAATTCAGGCAGATGAAAAAATATTGCGATTGAGAGTCAGGAAAAACTAGACATCGTGCAGCCACAGAGCAAGAAATTGAATAAATTTCCGTTTCTTTCATCAATTTGAAGGGAAGATAAATACAATTTAGGGTGATTTTAGTACGAAAGGACAATTCTCTGTGATCGTAATCAGTACTGTTTCTTTTGTTTGATGTTTCATAAAACTCTTCGATCAACGTTAAAATGATCCTCAAACTCCATTAACGTTTTTCGTGTATTTTGTTGTCGGGTGATAAATTTTGAAACCAATATAGCCTTTTCAAGGCGATTTCTAGCACTCTTAATTTTACGCTTATTTTGGGTAAAATAATTGAATTTAGAATTCTTAGTATTGTATATATTATTTAGGGAGCTCGCGTACAAAATGCAAACAGTTTGATTTTTCCCACTGACTGTCAATTAATATTCATGTGATCCACACAAATGCCCTTATTGCCTGAAGGCCTCCCGACTAGACATGAAATACGAAAAAAAAAATTCCACCAAGAAAAAACGATTATTACAGGAATGATTGTAAACATTAATTACACAAGCATCTACTTACATAAATCAATTTGCAATTCTATTTTGCCCGTGGTAATGGTCCAATATATTCTTTATTCGAAATAAAACGCAAGCGAGTATGTTTGGATAGCATAATTTGCCTGGAATTAACACTTGTCAACAAAAGACAAATTTCAAATGAAGTTTGCGTGTGGAAAAAAAAGCCGCTAGGCTGTGTATAGTCCTTAATAAAACAAGCGAGCCGAATATAGTTCATTACGAATGAAGGCATACAATTCACTAATGGAAACTAGTTTCTTTTTCAAAAAAAGTATTATAATCCTACAAATTAAATATTTAGGAAGCTAAAATAAACATTTCTTCACGCTTTTATCTTAAAGTAAGCAAGGAAAAACAAATATCTAAATACATGTATCTCTGACCTTTTTTAGCTGGGGGATCTTTTTTAGTCAGAACCCTGTAAATGCATGCAAGAAAGACGTAAAGCGACATTACAGGTCCCTATCTTTAATGCTTTGGCATGAAAATTCGTGCATCCGTATATGTGTGTTTTGCTTATCTGTAATTGAATCTGGCAAATGTAGCTCGTTAGAGCAGTTCTGGGACTAACAAATTCTCCAGTTTTGATTAGAAAAAAGAAAATCTAAAAAAATAAAAACAGCTAGAGTTTTAGTACCGGTTTTTAATTAGAATTTGAAAGGTATCTATGTTTTTACTGTTGAATTTTGTCTCATTTGTTTTGGGAGCTAAAAACCCAGGTGATCAAAGGATCTAATTGTCAAATCTCATTTGATAATTTTTTCAACAGAACTGTAGTCTTATTAATGTTTTGGTGCATGGAGGTTTAGGTGAGAAATCCAAAAATTGGTCAAACTCAGACTGTTCGAGAGGACCGGACAAAGTTATCGATCAGCTGTCATTATTTTTTTTTGTTTGAGCATCGTACATGTTTGTTAGTTTGTAGTGTTTTGTGTTTTGTATTGTTTTGTTTTGAAATAAAGGCATCCTTTTTTTTTAAAACTCGAATGTTGTGCAGGACACACTTTCTAAAGCATTTTACTTGAGAGTTCTGAGGTTTGCCGGGGACTACATCTGTAGGTTAACAAACAAATCAATTGTCATTTTGATCAATTCTCAGCTTTTAGTTACTGACACCACATCCGCAATCCCCTTACTTGTAATCTTGTTAGTGGTAGTGCTAATGGGGTCGATAATTCAAATAAAGCAAATAGTACAAATTATACATAACAACGACGAAAATCAGTCTCCTCTAAAGCATGTACCTTCATTTTTGTACGAATATAGTTTATAGAGGCTGAAATTTGCTAAATTTTGACAATTTTTTGAATAAACACTAGGTTGCGGTTTTGAAAGAATGTAATACTGTGTTGAAAATTTCTAATTAAAATGCAATTATGTGTTTTTAACTAAACGGTATAACATTCTTCCTGCAAGAAGCTGTCGTAACAGTTCTTTTTGCCCGCAGCCTGGCTCTAAAATTATCTCAACTAAAAGGTATTCACAAGAATATTTCAGCCTAAAATTGCAGAAAAGATATAAGAATATTCAGCTAAGGCCGAAAAAAACAAACAATGTTTCATCACAGTGTAATACACGGCGTAGGCTTCTTTATTTGTTAAATGAAAAAAGCGCGAGTGAGAGATCAATAAGTTGACTCCAACGAGAAAGAATAAGTGAAATTAAACGATTGAAACGGCACACTTCTTAATC